>NC_056741.1:1158840562-1159050562 GCF_019279795.1 Protopterus annectens | reverse complement strand
ATCATGATAACTGCTTCTGCCTATATGATGATGTTGGAAGATGTAACAGAAGACATCACAAGACAGAATGGAAAACTAGCTGTGAATGAATTAGATTTAGCAGACCCAGGCTTGATTCCCATAACCTCTGCTTGCATACTGTTCAAAAAAAGCTCTGTTATGGGACTAAATCTCACTGTTTGCTCCTAAAAGAAAGAAAAAAAATCTCACACTTGCATCTATCAAATATGTATTGGGCAGAAAAACACATTACTGAGATTTTCTGATGCTATTGGTGACTTTAGCAATGAAAAGATGTCAAGGCAGGGCTGTGGTGCTGTTTAGATGGGTTCATTTTAGCATAAAGATTCATAGGAAAATGGTTATTATACCATGACCCCCCATTAATATTCCAAAACGTGCACGCTGATTGGCCAGCGTGCACCTTGTAAATCGACTTATACTAATGTAAAAATGTCTGGTCGCCCAGACTTTTTCCATAGTATAAGTCTTTTTTAAAACACTGTCTCGCTATGTTAAAGGAGTTTAACATAGAGACACAGGTTTAAAAAAAGCAACGGAGATCTCCGTTGCTTATTTTAAAGCTGTCTCGCTATGTTAAACCCATTTAACATAGCGAAACAGTTTGTAAAAAGCAATGGAGATCTTGCTTTCTCCGTTGCTTTTTTCAAAACTGTCTCACTATGTTAAATGGGTTTAACATAGCGAGACAGCTTTAAAATAAGCAACGTATATTCTCCGTTGCTTTTTTAAAAGCTGTCTCGCTATGTTAAACCCATTTAACATAGCGAAACAGTAAAAAGCAACGGAGATCTTGCTTTCTCCGTTGCTTTTGCCCACAGCTCTGATGTACTGCATAGGCATACGCATGCGCAGTACATCAGAACTGCCGCGGAATACCAGACAGCTGCGGAAGGGCAGCAAGGAGGCATTATACAATGCCATTATTTAAGAAAAGTAAATTTTTTTTTTCTTAAATAATGTCTTTGTATAATAGCAATAACCCACTTCTGGTTGTGGGTAATGCTGGATTTACCCACGATTGGCTTTGTTTGGTCCCTCGGGCTTTGCCCTCGGGACCAAACCACGCCAACTGTGGGTAAATCCAGCATTACCCACACCCAGGCGTGGGTTATTGCTATATTAAACTGATAGCTGATATTGCTCTACCCTTACCTAACAAAAAAAAAAAAAAATACCAAAAAAAAAAAACACACCAACCGCTGATCTCTTCTAAAATTATTTTATTGAGTATTTTTATCTCTTCTTAAAACCAGGACTTCATCAGAATAGTTTATGATATGCCTGATACTAATTTAAATACCAATGACATCACAGGTGAAAGGTCACAGGTCAAAGTCAAAATCTTAGTTATTATATAAAATACAAATATAAAAAAATAACAAAACAAGTATATAAATAATTTTATGGTCAAAATAATTAAAAAAAAAATCCTTCAATACATTTTGAAACCTTACCTAACAAAACCTTATGTCTGCACGTCATTTTTTAATCTGACTACTTCATAGGGAGAATGTTCTTCATGCAATACCTCTGTCTTCTGGAAAATGTTTCCTTGACTACATTAGTCTATCTTCAGAATACATTCCCTTATTCTGTGATACCTACTTTGATAAGATGTGTTTCCCTCTAAGAGTCTGTGGATTTGTTCGACCATCGTGTCCCCCTCCCCACACCTCTCAACTGTCCAAGTTTTTATAGAATGTCCAGATTTTTGCCTCATATTTTTTGCCTGTTCCTCATAAAAATTGTGGTTTTCTTGCAAATCACTGATGGCAGAATCCAGTAAATAATGGCATACATTTGAATTTCAGACTTCATATCATTCAGAAAATTCATGCTAATACAAACCATGTAATTTTAGCAACTAAGTTTATAAGAGCAATATTTAAAATATGTCCCTTTCTTTAGGCCTATGTCCCAACATTATTTTATGCTTTGATCAGATTTCTTGCAATATGTTTGAAAGGTATGTCAGCCCCTCCCCTTACTTTCTTTGGGGATAATCACATTTATTCTGAATCAGTTCTGATAGGGATGGTCTGACTACTCCCAGATATACATAGTCTGGTGCAGTGGAAGTGTGAGTCAGTACTGTTTCTAATTAATTGCTAAGCTGTGATTAAACTAATAATTGTCCAAGCTAATCATGAAAGTGTCTACTGTCTTCTTTGTTCTTGTAAGTATTATCATTAACCCTAATTAGCAGGCTCAATTTCACTCCAAGTATACTATTGTCAGGGACAATTCTTGATGCATTTCTTTAGCATTTGTCACCTCCCCAGCAAAACATGTTAGAACATTAGAGCAAATGTGTAATTTTGTATGTATAGGAGTATACTGGGGGAGGGGAGAGTGATAAACTTGTAAGGGCATGCCTGATACATTTATAGCGTTATATGGCCTGCAATGGTTGATACTAAATTAAAAGTAGTGTCGAGTGAATTCAATCGAGGAACAGTTCTTGCTTTACTCTAAGCTTGCTTCAGAGTGGTGTATAATCAGTTGGGTCCTTTATCTCTTTGTTTTTGTTGGCTATGACATCCAACTGAGTAGATCCCTTTCACAGTGGAGGCCCAAGGAAAAAAATATCTGAATATAATAAAAAAAATCAAAATAAAAACAGCACACAAAAGTAATCATATACACTTGTTATCTATGATTCTAAATCATAATAAATCAGACACAAAAACTACTATTTAGCCTCCTTATCAAAGTCAGTACTACATACATGAACAGTAAATTTCATTCATGCCCTAATGAGGTTGTACATAACTGTCAAGATGGGGTGATAGTAAAAATTTCTTAAGCAATAAGTAAGAAGTCTACAATAAACAGATCACAGTTCATCTCATCAGACAAATAATGATAGACACATACAGTGCTATGTGCATACACACAAACACACACATATACAATTATATGACACATAGTCGGAACACAACAAACCTGAAGCCAGGACCCATGAAATTAAACACCCAAAATGCAATATCTCTGAATCTCAAAGACTTTGAACTAAATAAACTCAATAAGTTCAAAACAAAGAAGTACATAAATAATAACTGTTCTTTCACAGGGAGCAAGCCCCCACACCACCCAAAGTTATATATACTAACTCGTGGATTGCACAAATACAAAGATGGGAGGAAATTTCTCAAAAGAAAGGAATCACTATTAGTGCACACTTCGAAACCACACCAACAGTGAATACCTCTTATAACAATTGCTGACTTCAGACATAAAACACTGTGCATACCTGCCACAACACAACTCCCCTCACCTGTTCACAACGTGGACATTCAAAATAAACACACTCAAAATAGACAGCTGTTGAATATTTTCATATTCAATGAAAATACCATATCTTGACAAAATTCAGTGTCTTTCAATCAATCGTCCTGTACCTATATAAGAATACTATATCTATATCTATAGGCACAACTCATTTCATCTAGTTGTCTTTTCATCTACTCACAAATAAAAAAACCTAATTCAAAACACATTTGTTTTAATCACAGTTCATCAAAACTGTATAAGGCTATAAACTAGGGCCAGATTCCAAAAGACTTGCTCAAAGTGTAAGTGACTTATTCCTGTATAAAGCCTGTCTATAAAGCAGGCTTACATGGAGTAAGTGACTTACACTGAGAGCAAGCCTTTTAGAATCTGGCCCAATCGCTGCACTGCTGGTGTATTTAGGATCATATGATCATAGGAATTATAAGGCAAATTAGTTTAAAACACTATTTGTACCTTGCTAATATCCACCGTTATGTTGTATCCCCATCCTGTGCTTGTGCATCAGTAGTGATTCACTCCATGTGATGATTGTGCAACTACAAAGTTAGTATTTTTAAGTAACAGAGTGTGGAAAGCAAATCCTTTAAAGGAGTATTTGCTGTACATGACATTTTATAAGAAATGTAATTCAATAAAATGTGTTTTAGATTAAATGTATTTTTAATGTATTTGAAACTGAAACATTATACACTCCTTATGTCTCTCTCTCTCTCTTTATACATATATATAATGTGGTGTGTGTGTGTATATGCGCGTGCGGCACACACACACACACACACACACACACACACACACACACACATATATATATATATATATATATATATATATATATATATATATAGGGAGAGAGCATTGTGGTAGACTGAAAGCAAAATTCTGAGATTTCAAAATGGTGAATTTGACACTGCTGAACTCAAAATTATCTACTACTAGCATTTGCACTATATAAGTACACTGCATCAGTACACAGCCAGTCAACCAACAGTATCACTCCCCTGTTGGCAAAACCTGAAAATGAATGCTAATATGAGTCCAGCGGGGGGGGGGGGTTAAGTCCAGTTCACTACTCCTAGGAGAGTGAGTGTCTTAATCTCAACATAATGTTTCAGCATTTTAACATGTTAGCATTGTACATTCCATATTATAGCTTTCAGTACATTGCTTTTTAGTAAGTTGCCATAGACCCTATATGTCCAGTAAAGTAAAAAACATTTTTGCAGGGGGCCAAGTCACCCTGCACCCCCATGTGGTGGGCTGCCCCCCCACACCCCATACTACTTATATATGCTAACTCCAAGATCACACTGCAGTCATCCATGTTGAATTTAAAGGATGTCTTTGGGTGATAACAGCATATTACAATAATGTAAGACATTGCAATAATATAAAGCGGGTATAAACAGCAATTAAAATATACAAACAACAGTCATAAAGTACAGTTGACAGTGATATACTAATGAAACTGTCTTTAGAGGAGCTTATTTATTTGTGTTTATCAGGAAAGTCTGACAGGGCAGAAAGACCCTTTCAGTAGAGGCTGAGTAGAGAAAAGCCCACATAAAAATAATGACACAGTATACTACAAGATCCACATAATAATGAAAAAAAATAAAACAAATAACGAATCAAAACTTCAACAGATTAAATATATTAGACAGAAGAGTAAATAGTTCATGCTGAAATCAGAGAGAAAGTCATGTTACAATAAGAGTAATGAAGACAAGTGAGTTTCTATATAATCCTATTTTCCCAAGTATTAAAAAATGGGAGGAGAATGAAAGGGGAAAAAGCTGAAGAGGGAATAAAAGGTAGAGAGTTTGAGATTAAAGAATCAAAAGTGCAATGTAGAAAGTTTGGAGTAGACAGAGTTACAGTGCACAGATACATGTTTTTAATTTAATTCTAAACATTGATATAAGTAGCTAGTGGTCTTTGTTATAGTCAGTTGCAGGTCTTGTTTTTGCTTACTGTAGAGTGATCTTCCATCTGTTATGCTGTTGACAGACAGTGTTTGCTATGAACATTGTTACCTTAGCAGGATTCTAGTACTCTGTGGCCCATTATTTATTTATTTATTTATTTATTTTTATTTATTTTACATTTGTTGACCAGGATAGTTCGACTGGATTCATGTCCATTTTCAGCAGAGGCCTGGGGAGAAAAGCTCCAAACTTTCAAACAGATAAAGACAAGCATGTTACAGTATATGCACAAACATACTGTATTTACAAGTTACACTCTCACATTTCAAGCCTATGAAGAATACAGTTTATATTCAGAAATATATACAAATATGGTACAGTTTCTCTTATCAAACCTATAGGTGCAGCTTATATATACACAGTATCTGCAAAGATGTTACAGTTTCTCTTTTCAAACCTTTTAGTGTGAGAGGTTAGTCGCTGTTAATAAAAAAATTGCAGGGATATGGAAGTAGATGAGGCTTTAGTCAGGGTTAGAGCAAAGACATAACCAGTGAGTTTTAAAATACTGGGTTAGATTTTTTTGCACTGATTAAGGGAGGGGTTCAGAGTAAGGTCAGATGCGAGTGAATTCCAGGTTTTGCCTACTGAATTTGCAAACAAAGATTCTCCAGATAGGTTGTTAGCTTTAACAGACTGAACCAAAAGTTTTGTAGTGGAACGAAGTGGCCTAGCGGTTTTGTAGGGATGGATAATGTTTTTAAGGGAGTGCGTTTTTTCTGGATGGTTAATAACTTTGAATGCTACAGTAAGTTGATTATATTGAATTAGCCTGGGGAGTTCTAGCCATCCTAAGAGGTTTAGGTTTTGACAATGGTGTGTCCTGTAGGGAGTTCCTGTGCCAAACCAGGCAATTTGATTGTAGCAGCTAGAGAGTTTGCTGAGATCAGTTTTGTTCAAGTTACTGAGCATTGGCGAGGCATAGAGTAGAGTTGAAAGCAAATGGGTATGGGCAACGGCAGTCCTAGCTAGAGGGGTGAGAAAAGTTTTTTTTTTGTATTGGGAGCCAAGTTTTTTATTAATGGTTTTAATAGTTTGGTTTATGTGCATATCATATTTGAGGTCATTGTCTATTATAACACCCAGGAGTTTGTTATACATATATGATGAGATTATGGTCCCATTGTTAGATGTTACAGTAAACAAAGGTTGAGAGGATTTGCGAGTAGGGAAGAAGAGCAATAGCTTTGTTTTATTAGGGTTTAATATCAGCTGTTGATTACAGATCCAGTTTTCCACTGTATTAAAGGTTTTCTGGGTTAAACTAAAGAGATCTATAGGGGTAGAGGCTGAGCAAATCAGGGTGGAGTCATTGGCATATTGTATACAGGTTGTGTCTGGGATTACAGTATGGAGGTCATTGATAAAGAGGGAGAAAAGAAGGGGACCTAATATGGAGCTGTGAGGGACACCAAGGGTAACGGGGAGAAAGGTGGAGAGTTTGTCCTGCCAAAGGACAGCCTGCTGTCTTTCACTAAGATAAGATAGAAACCATTGTGGGGCATGGTTGTTTAGGGATATTTTATTTAGGGTAAGTAAGAGTAGTTGGTGATTAACCATGTTGATGGCCTTGGAAAGATCGATATGTTTGTATTCCAAGGCCAAACCTGCCCAGTATTCCATGTGTACTTTGACTAACTGTAGTAGTTTGATCATCTACCATGAATGTAATATTTTTTGATATTTATTGTTTCCAATAAAAGTGGTTGGTTTTCTTCTTTTTGAAATCTGTATTTAGTGCGAAAACTTGTATTACAATAATGTTGAATTGCTTGCCTTGTAGTCTGTTTCTAGTTGCTTTTGTATGTAGAGTTTTCTTGGTAGAAATACCGGAGTGGGTTACCATCACCTTCTCCACTGGACCCCCTTTAGTGTCATCTCTCTCTCTTTCTCTGCCATGGCCTGGCCTTCTTGGGTAGTCCTACATGGTATAGCTCATAGTTTCATTAAGATACACAAGCCCCTTCACATGACAAGGTGATAGCCTAGAAAGAGGCTTGCTGGTGTACCTACCTGTGTGTTTTTTTATTTTTATTTTAGCTTTGATTCTTATTCCACACATGTAACCTGTCTGTGGCACATTGTGCACATTGTGTGTGTCCTGTTAATATGCTGGTAGGAAAATATCTAGCCTGCCCTATCAAATTAATTTGTTCATTGTTTATAGCAACTGATCCAGAAATGATATCAGTTGCTATAAACAATGAATTTGATAATTGTTTATAGCAGCTAATATTGAAATCATATTGTAATAGTTGAAGGAGGACTGCTCACTGCCCTGACATGAGCAAGATATTATTTATGAAAATGCATTTGTAATCCATGGTTTACATAGAATATGTCAGGCTACAGCCACCCCCCCCCCCCCAACAGACAAACACGTACAGACATACATTCCCTTCAAAATCAAAATACTGAAAATAAGGATCAGGAGACAAGAGAAGGAGAAAAAACTCGTCGCTTGACATCTTTCTCAGGCTTCCTAACCTTGCAACAGTATTAGCCATGTCATAGATTCATAGGTAAGTACTAGGGCTAGCTGCCCTTGTGGGCTATTTTAAGCCTAGCAAGTTTACCTTTTTGTGCTTGAAATAACATATCCCGTTTGGTTATAGATTGGCCTTACCCATCCCATGGTCGATAATACCAGAGATATTTTGAGGGGGCCCATGCATAGGATAAAGCATTTAGGAGTTGCGTCTGTCCTTTAGTAGTACTGGGGATAGTTCTGGGGTAAATTTTCTGTTTCCCATCCATAGATTTAAGTTGCGCTTGAATATGGACAGGGATGAGCTTTGTTTTATGTGGATTTGGAATTTGTTCCACAGCAGCCGTATTCTCTAAGAGATATACCTATCCCTTTTAACTCTTCTGTTGATGTTGCAGAAGTTTAAAACCCTAGACCAAGTATTTCAGATGCCATTTGTCTTGCTGATGTGCAATAAATCCATCAGTAATGGGTTGGGAGATGCCTTGCATGCCAGTCACAGGTCACCTCTTAACCATCTGTAGGATACCGAGTATAGTGACAGGGCTTTGAGTCAGTCCATGTAGGACATCATTTATCATTTATTTAATTACTTCTCATTCATTGACTGGATTGATTAATCTAACCCACCCAGCTGGCATTTATATTTACAGAAATGTGTAGTGCTGAATGTGCCTAGCTTTAAGATCTTGCTGTGAACAGCTTCAGAGAGTGATAGATGAGAAGAAGAGACAGACAAGACAGAACGTGGGCTGGTGTTAGTGGCTGAGAGGCTAATGTAAGCTGTGACCCCTCCTGCCTCGATTTTAGTAATAGGCCCTAGGTACTGTTTTTGTCCCTTGGAAACATACCTACATGTGATTTCAGTAATAGGCAGAGGTACTGGTTTTGTCCCTTGGAAACATACCTAAATGTGTAACATTTTGCCAAAGACCTCCTCCAGTATACACTGCAACTTACTCTCACTTTAGAAGAGGCTCAATTTTTTTTTTCATTCCATGATATCAAGTTTCTTCTCTCTTGTTGCTTTCAAGGCAAAAGGTGAATCCTCTTCTGTTACGCTCTCTTCCCCAAGACACACACCCATCCATTCACATACTAGTTTGCTGCATGCTTTAAAACTTTTCCCTCCCCTCACAGAAAGGTTATACACCTACTTGCTCAGTTCCATTCTTGTAAGTTATTTGCAATCATACAGTTAAGGGATGGCTTCTTGACCTTCTGGTAGACCACAGTTTTCTACTAGTACACAAATCTAATTCCCTGCTGAACACGTACAGAATTAGCTAAAACTCAAATGGCACTTTAATCTTCTATTGCAAGCATGCGCATTTGCTTTGTCACAGCTGCTTTGTTTATTACTTGTTCAAGTTATCACTGCAGCAGATGAGTTATGAATGTGGCTCTCAAAAGAAACTTATTCAGTCAGTGTGCTTCAAGCTCATTAGTCCAGAGTTTCCATTGTATTCATGGAAACTTTACAAAGCTGAACTAGGTTTTCCAGTCATTTCAGCAGGTGTGCCATTAACCATTTTACTGAAGAGCAATTTCGAGTTCATGAAAGGCAAATTGATACCACTGCCTGTAGTTTATACTTAAAAATGTGATCTCTGAACTCATACACAAGGATAAGTTAACACATTAACATATGGATGCAAGTGTGATCTTGGCAGAATTAAGTTTTACATACTCCATTGCAAGAATAATGGAGCGCATAACTTTAAAAAGAAATAAACGAACGTCTCAAAATGCTATTAGACAGCAACTCAAAACAGAAATAAGCAATTAATCAGCTATAAATGGTTAGTTTGTGAGATTGTGTGTGTGTGTGTGCGTGTGCGTGTGCGTGTGCGTGTGTGTGTGTGTGTGTGTGTGTGTGTGTGTGTGTGTTGGGGGTGAAAGGAGGGTGTGACTGGAGATTTTTCACATCTGAATAAACCCGTCTTTAATTACATTGGCTCCACCATTCAACTAAATAACTTTTAAAATCAGAATCCTGAGAATCCTGAATGAAGCATCTGGCTTTTTCTGCTCGTTTTGTTTTTTTTTTTACACTTGGTGGATTTATCTGCAGTCATTTTGGTTTCCCTCAGAGGTTGATGGTGTTTTGTATTTGGTTACTGGTCTTTTACTCTGTCTGCTGTTCCTTTGCAGTTTTAAACCTCCACACAACCCAACATCATAATCATAGGAGACTCCATAATGAGACACATTGGTGCACCATTTACTAGGTTGAGCAAAGAAAGGGCCGTGGTCATTTGCCTGTCGGGGCCAGATAAAGCACACACTCGTGTCCTTGCACCACAAGTGCACATATAACACAATCATAGACAATCATAGTACATATGGGAGTAAATGATCTGAGACTTACCTCCATGGACTATATGGAAAGAGACATGATGGAGCTCTCAGTATATATGTCTGAGGTGGGTATGAACCTAGTCCTGTGCAGCATTTTATAATATGAACAAAAGATGGTTGACATCAACAATTTTCTTAGTTTCTGTTGTCATTAAAATGGGGTGCAATATATATATATATATCTGGGAGGACATGGTAAACAGTTCAAACTGCTTTGCCAGGAATGGCCTGCACCTGTTACCCTAAGGGTTTTGTATATTGGCAAAAAACTTATCCACCCCCATAATGCCTTTTCTAGACAAAGTCAGGAAAGTACTGCTACTCAATGCTAAGAGTCTTAATAAAAAATAAACTCCCTACAGGCACTCCTGGCACAGAATGTATCAGTATATACATTGTCATGGAGGCCTGGTTCAAGAATATTGAAAACACCCCATTAGTGCAAGCATTCAGCTAAACAACATTCTCTTAGTGGACTTCAGCTACCTTTCCATCAGTTGGGAAACATATATATATCATTGTAGAATCCAAAAGCCAGCACTCATCCACGGTAGAAAAAACTAAATCAATTCACAAAAGTGCAGAATACCAAAAGCTTTATTCCACTTACAACAGCATACCAGTTTCGGCTAACCAGCCTTCTTCAATGCTTAATCATGAAGACAGTATAACAAAATAACACATCCAAACCCTGATTGGTTAATTACAAAGAGTCATTAAGACCTGGAGAAAAAAGTGAACCCAACCCAATTATCGAACGCTTCTCTTTTTTATTCAAAATACTATGCTAACTTCCCTTGTAACATCTATTAAACACAATTTTGTCTATAATTGTAAATTGAAACCTCACCATTTTATGATGTAGAGTATGTTTAAACAAAGCATTTGACACCCTGGCACATCTAATATCACTCAGATGTTCTGAAATTCTAAGTTTTAATGGTCGTGAGGTCTGTCCTACATAAAAAGCTTAACAGCTGCATGCTGCCAAATATATAACCCAATCTGTGTCACAGTTCCCAAAAAATTCTTAATTGGTATACCTTGGTGCATTGCAAGATGAAAAACATTCAGTCTTAGAGATATATTTACAAAACCTACAGTGACCACAGGGCTGGCAACCTTTGATTATGGTGCCCCTCAAGGTCAACTGACCCAAAGACTGATTAATAACGTCACCCCTTTTGTGATAACTGAATCACATATACATTCTCAAACATGAATGCTCAAAGATTTCTGGATTTCATAAATGCAAACTCACTGGATAACCTAGTCCACACTCCTATTAGGGGATACAAAATCTTAAACTTAGTTTTCACAAGTGTGGGACAGCTCTGTTCCTTACCAGTTGTAACCTCCTTCCTAGTAATCAGACCATAAGTCAGTAATATTCACCATAAGAATGACACCAGAAGCATTCTCCAATAATTTAGCATTCAGAAATGATGCTAAAGCTAATCTATTAAAACTGAGTTTCAACCTGGCAAAATTCAGCAGTCTCATTCATCTTGATGACACCTCTGTGAACGTGAAATCCTTCATCTCCAAATTCTATACATATGTAAATAGCTGCATAGAAGCATCTGTCCACCTCAGAAATTAATTTAATGCTACATTTAAAAATAAACCCCTATGGCAGAACCCACATATAAACAGCATCTACAGTAAAAGGAAAGAGTATATTAAAATAAATGTAACCCTCCAAATGCCAAAATGCTCTTTGTCAAACTTAACAGATAACTCCAATCCCTGGGCAAATCTCCCAGAGCTAGATATGAGATAAAAATAGCCACCAAGGGAAAAGATAATCACAAAACCTTCTTTAACTATGTCAGCAACATCAGAAATAATGCTCAAACTTTCTCAGAGCTAATAGTAAATTATATTACACAATCTAATCCTGAGGACATAGATAATCTACTAAAAGATAAATTTAACTCTAGCTTCACCCCTCCTCCCACACTCCCAGGTCACATACCAGCATTCACCTTTCTGTCAAACCCTTCAGGAACAAGTCCTCAAAGCACTGTCCAAGGCCAAGAACACTGCTTCTATAGGGTCTGATAACATACCAGGAAGCCTACTGGTCAGCATGAAACCTTCTACAGAGGCTCTTCAATATTGGCCTCCATTCTGGGTTTGCACCTGATGAGTGGAGAACTGCAGCAGTCACCCCCCCCCATGCACAAAGAATGTGCATCAATTGACCTGGCCAACTGTAGACCTAAAAGCCTGACCAGCCTCATCTGTAAGGATATGGAAAGTTCATTATAGAATTAATAAATAAGAACATAGGTAATTTGCAAACTCTCAACTCAAGCCAATTTGGTTTGTAAATACATCTGGTTGACTTCTTTGAAAGGTTAATGAAGCATTACTTGAGGGAAAATCTGTACATACCACATATCTTGACCTCACAAAGGTGTTTAATACCAACCCCTCACTCTATTACACTTGATAAACTCATCCAGCTAAATGTAAATCCTATGTAACTCTTTGGCTAGCAAACTTGCTCACAAACAGAAACCAGTAAATTAGGATGGATGGATCTACCTGCATCAAAAGATCTGTTAGAAGTTCTGTACCTCATGGTTTATCCTTGTGCCACTCCTCTTTGGCATTTACTTCTCAAAAGCCAAAGTTAATGTTAAGGTCTTATGGATGACCAAGTTTGCAGATGACTGTAAACTTGGTGTCATCGTAATATCACCAGAATATGCCAAAATTCTTCAGGAAGGCCTTTCTCAAACATATAGCTGATGTCAGAGCCACAGCATAAAACTAAATGCCAAAAATGTATTATTTTATTTACATTTGTTTACTGGGAAATTCCGACTGGACACAGATCCTTTTTCCAGCGAAGGCCAGGGGAGAAAAACTCCACAGAAAGACATGGTAGATGGTAAACAATAACAATCAAGGTATGTATACTGTAGAGGTGATCATGACACAGAGAAATACAGGAGCAAATTAGGAACAATTTTGTAGTAAGCTCTAATACAATATTGAGAAAGAAGTAAAGCACAGTGCTCCAAATTATCTAAACAGTAACTAGATAACAATAATAATAGACTAAACGAAGAACTAAATCCTGGAAGGATTAACAAGCAGTGAGTAATCTTCAGTTCAGTTTTATAGTGATAGAGGGAATACTGCAACGGATGGTTTTATTTTACTGATTTTTATGTACCACTACAACAACTGTTTGGTGGAATTTTAAGACTTTGCTGCATGTGTTTTTAATTAAATTGCTGAGTGAAGGTTTGGTCTGGTTTGTGCTTCTGGGTTCTGAGTCAGTTACAGGAGTGTTTTTGTGTTACTAGTGCATTTTACACTCCTGCATGCTCTCTTTTTACTAATAAACTGTTCTATCCAAGAAAAATATGTCCCTGCCTTATGGAAAAAGTCCTATATAATACCACTCCATAAAGGTGGCTCATCAACCAACAATCGTCTTTCTCTCACCCTTTCCAAAATTTTAGAAAGATTTAGCCACTCTCAACCTACTACATATATTACTTCTCATAACCTTCCCTCTCCCTTACAGCATGATTTCAGACCCAATCACACACAGTATAATTACTGCCCTTCAAAGGTCACAGATATAATAAATCACAATAGAAATTCAAGTCTTCTGACCTCAGCCCTATTTCTGGATCTACCCAAGGCATTCAACACAGTCAGTCATCAAATGCTCCTAACTAAATTCTCTTCCTATGAGTTATCACCCATCTCACTTAAATGTTTTTTTTTTTTTTTAGTTACCTCGCTAATAGGTTCCAAACAATGAAATGTCAAGATGATTTCTCATTTTTCCTTCCTATATATGTTGGAATACCACAAGCCTCTATCCTAGGACTACTGCTATTTAACTTACTTATCAACGACCCAAACACAGCAGCCAAAGAGTCCACCATAGTACTATACACTGATGACGCCACTCTAATATGTGCTGTTTGGACACTACCCATGCTCCAAACACTCACCCAGAGATCCCTCTCCTCCATAAAAGCTTGGCTCAACAACTCACAACACCTTCTAAATAAAAAAAAATAAATAAATAAATAAATAAACTAATTCTGTTCACCCATCTCTCTCTCTCTCTTCCCGACTACTTTTAATATACTGTTATCAGACAAGACCAGTATAGAACTGGTATCTCATACCAAACTCCTAGGTGTGATTATAGATGACTACCAGAAATCTGATGTCAATCTTCAGCAAAAAGAACACACCAAAAGCTAGGTTGCCACTATAGAGTAAAACAGTACCTTACTGACTCTGCTAGACAAAACATAGCCAATTCATTTCTACTCCCCACCGTATTATATGCCTATCCTATCCTATCCTATTCAATCTCAACTCCTCTCCAAGATCCATACTAGAACAATGCTACAATAAAGTAGCCACATTTGCAACCAACCAAGAATATAGATTACATCATTGCCTCTCTCTAAAACTACTAAATTGGCTCAAACTAAATAATTTTGTATTGAAACCATAATTAATTATAGTCTTCAAACTACTGCACAGCCCTGAAAAAGTTGCATCTATTTACTCTGTCATTCAACCTTACACTACTTAGAGACTGTACACTCCAGTGGCAAATCATTACTTTCCATAACTTAACCTAAAAGCAATGCAGGGTGCTCCCTGTATTCACACTGCATTGCTAATAGCTGGAATACCAGCCCACTCCACTTAACATTCGTGTGCAACCTGAAAGACTTTAAATGCCACTGGAAAAAACATCATATACCTCTCAACTGTACAGATTTTCGCAGAATGTCCAGATTTTTGCCTTATATTTTTGGTCAGTTTTTCATAAAAGTGTGGCTTTCTGACAAATTAGTGACAAATCATTAAAGATTGAAGTTAGAAAATAAAGACAGACATTTGAGTTTTATACTTCATACCCTTCAGAAAATTCATGTTAATGCAAAACCTGTTATTTTATCAACCTTTTAAGTTTGTAAGAGCAATATTTCAAAATTGTCCCTATTTGTACCACTTTTTATGGCTTTGTCCAGATTTCTTACTCTAAGAGGTTGAGAGGTAGAAATGGCTCTGTACCTGTACCACCCCTGGTTAAACTGGTACTAATTTAGCAATATGAATTTGTATCATAGCTCAGTGCTACACAAAATTTAATGTACTGTTATCACAGCTATACCATCCTCTATCATCTCATCTAATTTATCTTTCTTGTGCCACCTTCCCTCCTTCCTTTCTTTGGGCTGCAGTAACGCTTTATCTTATTCTTCTGTGTCCTACATTTCGAACAGGTCTTTAACATAACAAATATTCATACATTAAACCTGACAATCTATGCATACTGATGATATTACACTGCATATACCTCCCTGCATTTAAAAAAAATATTCATATTTAACCCGTGTAACTGTTATTTGTAATCAAAACTTTCTGTAAGTGATGTAACTGCTGTCAAGAATGTCTGAATAATGGAACTGTTGGTCATGAACGAATCTGACTGTAAATAATGAAACAATGCAAATGACGTCCATGATGTCTGTATAATGGAGTGTTTTGCCCTAAGCCTCCACTGAAAAAGGTCACTGCTCAGTCAGACTTTTCCGGTAAACAAATGCCAATAAATAAATGAATAATAATAAATAAGACTTGCCCTCTCTCTCTCTCTCTCTATATATATATATATATATATTGACATAGATATATATAATGTCTACCCAGAATCATTTTCATTGATCTGAGTTTTTTTTTTCATACCCATGCCTTGATGCTGCTTTTATTTGTGCCACAGAAGCTTGTATAAAGAACTTTTCCTTGACATTTCCTAGCTTGTTAGACCTAGACAGGCCACTGGCCCAACTCATGGCACTACCCTAAGTGCCTGAGCCTAACTTCAACTCATTTGAGTTACAGGCACCTTGCATAACCACATGAACTGTGTTTGCCAGATTTTATCTGGTGGAAGGGAAGAAATGTATTGGACCCAACAAAACTATGCTAATGCTATCTTTGCTATAATGTAATATAATATTTAAAACATTGTGATACATATTATTAATAAAGATTTACAAGCCAACTAAATATCTAATGCAACTAATTTTACAATGATGACTTCATGCTTTATGATACTTATAGGTTACAGTAGTTTTAGATGTTATTTATATACTTATTGTGTGTCTATTTATATTTTAAATCCAAGAGTTTTCTTTAAAGAAACACATAGCCAAGTGTACTTGTTATTTCATTATGTTGTGTGGTACTGTTGGTTAAGTATTCTTAGCCCCCTCAGGGACTTGAGGAAGGTGGGAGGTGGTGCTAGTGTTTATGGACACTTATTATCTATGTACATGAAGCCAGCTGGGACATGTCTTTCTGCACAGTTCCAGCAACAGTCAACATCTTGGAAACTCCTAAAGATCTGTTCTATGAATATATGTAAGTCAGACAGAGTAGGTACTATTCTTTTAATTTTAAATTAATGGTCATTCCCCTGTAGGCAAACAAGATCTACAAGTACAACAAATTCCAGAGAACTGGTATGGTAGCTTTAATAGTACTAACCCCAACAGACATGTAACAGGAATCGTATATAGGTTTATGTGCATAACACTAGGTCACAGTACTAAACTCTGCAAGGTGTGCAATTGAGGGATCCAGGGGCAACTTCATAATAGAGTTAAAACACCACTGTTCATTGTGTAAGGAGAAGTGAGTATTAAAATACCAGAAATTATGTGCAGATGGGTGCATTATATAAATAAAATTGCTGTTGTGTTTCACAAATATAATTCACATTGTGCTGTACATTTAGGTATTTATTTTATCCTTGTTAACTGGATATGTTCCCTGGTTGTAACATTGTTTTCAGTTCTGACTCAGGCCAGAGGCAGTCAGATAAAGGTTACAGTAAACATTTACATAGCTGAGTTACATTCTCATATTATGCAGTCTTTTACGACAACATATATTTACATAGTAACATTTTTCAACTGATTAAATAACAAGATTTACAAATGTTAACTTTTGCCACGTGGAACTTTACAATGTTGCCAGATGAGATTCTTCCATTATTAGTGTAGTCCAGGTTAATATATAGCAGGTAAACAGATCTGACAAACGTGCTTGTAGGGCTACATTAATGTCTTCCTTTTGCTTGCATGCCTACACTTGACTGTGTGTGTGTGTGTGTGGGGGCGGGGGGGGTTGAAGGTACTACTGCTTTAATATTATAATTTTATATGTAGTAAGATATACTGAATAGAGGGCTAGTGATCCTAATAATTTTTAGAGTTACACATACATTTATTTTTCTTACTTGCGATGCAGAATGAAAGTTTTCCCTGAAGTGTTAATAGTTCTGATATCTTTTGGAAGTGCGTTCCAGTCTTCAAATACCATGTTGTGAAAGTCCCTTTCTCCAATGCCAAGGGTGAGTTTAGATCTGCATAGGAAGGGTATTCACTGTACATATGGAGAATATATTACAGATCTACGTATCAAAACAGACAGTTTCCACAGGGAAATGCACAGTGTTACTACATCTACAAATGGCAGTATAGCAGGCAACAGCAGTATACGTAACTCCTTATAGGTAGATAGTTAGTAGGCATGCCATCCAGGAGACCACTGGAGAGCCCAACCCAATTTTCTAATTGCCCCCATTGCATTTTCTGGTTAAGTGACTTACTCAGAATTACACACTAAACAAATGGAGGCTGAGGGAGTCAAACCATGAACTACATCAAGAGCTTGTTAACAGTTTATAGCCTTCATCCTCTGTACTAGCTAACAGGCAGACCATGGTTAGTGTGGTTGTGCTACCCAAGGTATCTACATTGCCAACAATAAGCAGATGGAATGTACCACAGTGTGGTTAGCGACCATTTCACATGACTTGTCTGATCATGGTATGTTTAATGCCTACAGTGGGCGGGGGGGGGGGGGTGCTGCACATGACATGTTGACACTAAAGGGTTGTATAGCATATGCATATGAAGCTACCTTGAACACAGATCTGCTGAGAACAATATATTAATTGGTACTGTATACCACAAGTAACTGAAGAGTATTAATTGATACGCTTCTCTGGACTGTGGATCAAATTTCTTTTTATTTAATTAGTTTTACGTTATATTTGTTAAATGACTTGTTTGTTTGAGCTATGATACTACACAGGAAAATATAATACACTGATAATATAAAGTACAGTATGCATTATTAGCTAAACACTTGAAAGTACAAATTAGAAAAATGATAGTGTTGAGAACTGACAAGGGGAACATATGAAAATAACAGGATGCAAAATAATTGGCAGCAGTAATGGTGTCAGGCAGTATCAACATGCCTCCAGATTACACTAAAGATCTTCTTATTGATCACTGCTGCAGTAGCCTCAGCTATATGGGTTATATCCTGCAAGAATATGACAGCCAGCATGCTTACAAAGCTTCAGGGCACCTTCCATACACCCAAACCATTAGTCAGCTCAAGCTGAGCTGACCAAGAAGACAGGTTTGGGTAACAAGCCATTCAGAGGTTTCCTGCCATGGAAGCATAAGGTCCTCTGAAACATTTGAGGATTAGCAGTTGGCTTGTGCTGTTCTTTTGCTGTGCAGGTAAGTTTTCTTCAAGGAAAAAGCTTCCAGTTTAAAAATCGTTTGCTTGTATATATTTTCCTGCTCAGGAAAGTTATGTTAAAGCTAGGAGCTTGTTTTAATAGATTGTCATGAGACTTTATTGCAGTTTCAAATTGATTCAATTTTTTTTCCTGTCATTTTAAAAGTTGTTAAAAGTATTTAACATATTTTCTCTGGAAAAAGTTTGGCTATTTTAATTTTTGTGGTTGTTAATGTGTTTAAAGTGGCTTTTACTGTGTCATTCTATGAAAAAAGTGACATTTAAATAATTTAAGAGTTTACTGCGGTGGTGGTGCTGCGGTAGCTTTGTCGCCTCACAGTAAGACGCTGTTCAGTTCGATTCTCAGCTAGAGCGTCTTTTGTGTGGAGACATGTGTGAATGGGCATTCCTTCGTTGAAGGTTGTGCATCAGAGCTGGCAACTCGGTACGTAAAAATCTTCTGCCAATCATTAGTGGACCGGAGTTCCGCTGTGGCGACCCCTAACCGGGAAAAAGCCGAAAGACACAAACAAACAAACTGTTTTTTTTTGCTTGTTTTTCCCTTGAAAGAGGCAACATTTTTGGCTTGACCATGGAACAAACTGCTGGTCCTTCTTCCAGACACAAAAAGAAAAAAGTTAAGCAAACAGCTTTTGCTACCACAGCAGGCTAGCAATTTGCTTTAGCCACAGGTGGGTAACTCTGCTGTGGCCATTAGTTGTACCTCAGACCATTCATGTTTCAACCTGGATTCCTCTGGTGTGGTACCTACAGCCACTGTGGACCAGGGGTTACGCACATCCCTGCAGCTTTTGGTGTCCCCTCAGTGGGCAAGGGAGAGCCACTTTTGCAGTCCTGGGAAAGGGAACAGGGAAGACTTCCCTGTTTAGTCAGAATGTTGTGCCCATCATTGGGGAAGCTGCTACTGCTATTAATAACTTTGCCCCATTTTCCTGTCAAAAAATAAAAGAAAAGAAAGAAAAATAAATATGTATCTAGTCCTCTTCAAATTTTCTTGGACACGAGTAATTTACATGGTCTGATTTAGCGTTTAATTCAGGCTATTGATCCTTCTTATAAAAGAGTTTCTGGTAAAAGAAAGCGGGATACCTCTTTTCCTGAAGAATTTCAAGATTTGGAATCTGAACAGGAAGATGAAAGGACAGCTACGGGGTTTTCTCCTCAGATTTCTGATTCAGACTCAGGGAAGTGCTCAGTTTCTGATTCTCCCTATGGGGGTGGGGATGGGGGGTTATCATTTTCTGAGACTATTTCCAGAATGTCCTAGTGTTTTCAGTGGGAGAACAATGAGGTTTTTCAGTTCATCAGAAAATACTATGAGCTGTTCCAGAAGGAATTTCCAGAACCTTCAAGTTCCTCCAGTTCTGTCAGCTTTGGGGGATGTGTGTGTTACTGCCTGCAGTTTTCCTGATAGTCAGCCAGCTGCCCCCCCAAAAAGGCAGATAGGCTATATAAAGCTCCTCAATCTTTTTAATTTTTATACACTCTTTCTAAACCAGATCCAGTAGCTATAACTTTAGTTAATCCTACTGCTGCTAAATGTTTAGTTAATTACAATCCTACTGTTTCTGATAAGGATAGGAAGATTTTCAGAATTTTGAATTTTCAGGCTCACATTTTAAAATTTGTTCTGAATAATTGTGAAACTATGTGGAATGGTTTGTCTACAAGTTTCGCTTTTTGAGCAAAACCTGCTTTAAATAATTTGGTTTTACCTATTGTACAAGTCACTAGTCATTCTTTACAGTGTGTGCGATTCAGTTGATATTTCATCAAGGGCTATGGCTGTTGGTACTAAGTTAAGGATGTTTCCCTGGCTGCATTCTCAGAACCTTCCAAATGATGATAAAAATGAGATTTTAAATTCTCCTTTGGGTAGAGATTTAGATTTTGGCCCCTGTGCTGCGGAGGGGATCAAAACATGTGATGAGAGGGGTAAGTTGCTACAGGTAATCTCTAAGATTTTTCATCCCTCCTTTTCCACATTTTCTAAGGGATTCTCTAACCTCTCATCCTATTTTGAGGAAAAACAAAACAAAATGAACAGTCTCAACAAAATGCAGATTTTTAATAAGAAATGGCAAGAGCGTTCCAAAAGAATTCAGGGACTCACCCCAAAAATCAAGGACAGTCCAACAAGTTAGAATAACTGTTTATGGGACCTTGCCCCCCCACACACACACTGGCAGCCCCTTTCCCTAACAGAAAGTCCACATTTCGACTTTTGTCTTTGACAACAGATAGTTTCAGAAAATGGGATCTGAAGATCATTCATCAAGATGACAGATGGCAGTGGGAGCCATTTTCTCCTTTCTAGTGATTAATTCCTCATCCACCTAACCATACTCTTTTATTTCCACCTGTCCTTCATCACATGCTGTCCCAGGGAGTGATAGAACCAGTTCCTCCTTCCCAGGTGGGAAAAGTTTTAAGGATGTTTTTAGTGGCAAAGAAAGAAAATGTGTGAAGACCAGTTCTAATGCTTTCTTTCCAAAACCTAATTGTGATGGTGCCCAAGTTCAAAATGCTGTCACTTCACAACCTGTTACCTCCTCTTCATTCAAGCTTCCTAGTAATAATAGCTTTAAAAGATGCTTATCATCACATCCTTATTTGTTCAGACTTCAGGTGTTTCTTAAGGTTTTGTGTCTAGATCACGTTATCAGCTCTCTACTTTACCCTTTGGACTATCTACCGCACCAAGGGTGTCAACAATGTATCTAGTTCCAGTTATAGCTCATTGCAGGCTAGGGAGTATCCACATTTTCCATATTTAGATGACTTGCTTATATTTGCAAAGTTTTTTTCAAAGTGTCAGGAATCTCAATTGGGTGAGAGATCTATTACACAAGCTGGGTTTCCAAGAAAACATTCAAAAGTCTTTTTGAACTCCTTCACACAGGATTGCATACCTTGAGGGTCAGCTAGACACCTCATTTCAAAGAGTTTTTCCTTCCACAGGGAAAAAAATAGATGTATATATCTAGTTATATTTCTAAGGTTTTTATGCTCAGACTTCAGGCACTGCGAGGGAATACCTCTGGATCTAGGGTCTCATAGCATTTATGATTCTCGTGATATCCCTGGCAAGACTTCACATAAGAAAGATACAGTGGTATCTGTATTCTCTTTGTTCCCTCCACCTATGTACTTTTTCCTTTCAAATCCGAATGCTGGGGTTTGTCAGAAGGGAAATCATTTGGTGGACACAGCAATTATCCTTAGATCTAGATCTCCCCTTCTTCTTCCCTGTTTCAAAGCAGTCAGTCACCACAGATTCCTCAGACTTTCCTTGGACAGTAGTGTTAACAGGGATAAAAGTTCAAGGTGTGTAGGTTACCAAGGACAGGTGCAACCACATAAATATAAAATAGATCATTACCTTGTTAAAGGTACTGAACTATCTGAATCAACTTTTGTCCCTGGAACCTCTTCAAATACTTACAAACAATACCACAGTCATGTTGTACATCAACAAGCAAGGGGGAACTGGGTCATAACTCATTTTCAGACTAGCCATGTTAGCTTGGGATATAGCTTCACAGCACAGTCTTGTTCTACAGGCCTTCCTGCATTCAGTCAGAGCAAAATTGTGTGCAGACAACCTAAGAAGGATAAGGGTAGACCGTCACAAATGGAAACTAGATCACGGGTCTTCCAAGATTTGATCCTTCTATGGGAAGTTCTTTCAATAGACCACTTTGCCTCCTTTCTGAACAATCAGATGGCAAGATTCTGCTCCAGGGCTCCATGCAGGAATGCCTAGAAGACAGATGCCTTTTCTTTTCTGAGGACAGGAATGTTTCTGTATGCTGTTCCAACCTTTCTACTGATATCCCAGGTACTTCTGAAGATTCAGAAGGAATCACCCACAGTCATTGTGGTGACTCCCTTCTGACCAGGCAACAGTGGTTCTCCTTTCTTTTGGAAATGGCCAAGGGTGATTGCAACAAGCCTCTTCATGGACTGGATCTACTCAGACAAGAACAGAGGTGTTTAATGCACCTGGAACCAATCAATTTCAATTGACTGCCTGGATGATAGTCTTAATTCCCTTTAGGCACCTGTTTACTGAGGATGTGCAGCAAGTAGTAATGGAAGTAAGAAAGCCTGCTACTAAGAAAATAATGTATTAGAAATGGAAAAGGTTTTCTAGGTGGTGCCAACAACATAACCAGTACCCATTCAGGGCTAGTTGCTCTCTGGTTTTACAATATTTGTGTGAGTTCCTGTCTTATGAGCTTTCCTGCTCCTCATTCAAGGTTCATTTATCAAACATTTCAGCATGTCTACCCATGGATCCTCCTCTGTTAATGCATTCTCATGTTAAAAGCTTCTGAAAGGGAACTGCATAAGAGGCTTCCAAGAAAACTGTGGCCCCTCCTTGGGATCTTAATTTTGTTTTAGAGACGCTAACACCTGCTCCATTTGAACCAACTAACCTGGCTGACTTGAGACTCTTAACATGGAAACAGTTTTACTGATTGCTCTGAATTCTGAAGGGTAGCTGAGTTGCAACCTCTTATGGTGAGTCAACCCTACTTCATTTTCAACTGGGACAAGATTCTTTGAGAACTAATCCTTCTTTTATGCCCAAAGTATTTTCAGTTTCCTTTAAGCCAAACTATTCATCTGTCTGTTTTCTTTCCTGAACCTAAAAATGAGGGAGGAAAGATGTGCCATACCTTCGATGTCCACAGACAACTCAGTTTCTATCTTGACAGTGCTAAATCTTTCAGAGCTTCAGATCAATTCTTCATTTCTTGTGAAGCTGAAAAGGGACAGCCTGTGTCAAAACAGAATATTTTCAAATGGTTGTCTAAGGCTATTACCTTTTGTTATACTCACCACAACAAAATTATTCTAAGCAGGGTTAAGGCCAACTCTACCAGGGCTTTTTTGGAACAGGTTAGCTTCTAGAAGTATACCAGAAGCATTAACTTGGTCCTGTGTACATACTTAACTTGGTCCTGTGTACATACTTTTACAAGGCACTGTAAGATTGATTCATTCTCTAGGTCTAGATCAGGCTTTGCTAAGACCATTCTCAAGGGTCTCCTGAACTCCTCCTTCCACCTTCCAAAATTTGTAAGCTACCCATACAGCTTAGAATACTGCAGCAATGATCAATATGAAGAGCATAGTACAGTTATGGAGGTACACTTATAACAGTGGATGTTAGAATGATCACTGCTGCAGTAGCCACTCCCTCCCTTGATCCCCTTTGTTTCTTGGTATGTTGCTTTTGCCAGGGTGTGGACTTTTATTTTTTGTTGTTCCTAGTGTTGTCCTTTCAGGCCTCAGCCTCCCTCTCCCTCTCTCTGTTGGCCTAAAAGCCCTAAAGGGCTTGGAACCCAAACCTGTCTTTTTAGTTCTCATCTCAAGCTAATAGTTTTTGGTGCGTGGAAGGTGCCCTGAAGTTTTGGAAGTTGGCTGGCTGGCTAATATATCATTGGCAGGATATAAACCATATAGCTTGGGCTCCTGCAGTGGTGATCATTTGAACATCTACTGCTATGTTAAGTTTACTTCAACAACTGTCCTTTCCCTCTGTGAGTTGTGATCCAATTGTATGATAGAACTCATAAGATGTGACTTCATAATGCTTGCATGCTGACAAAGAAGCAGTATCCTGCTTGCCAAATGTGCACAATACCATGCTACCAACGGTGTAGTGACAGCCATAAACACTGTCTATTATATGGTACATAGATCTCAGTAGACCATCAAATCCCATTTTAATGGTGTTGTACCACTGAAAAAGCATGCAATGCTCAGGGTAGAAGCAAGTCATGTGGTATGCAATTGGAGACTAAGGGAATGAAGTCTAGGACTATAGGATGAAGCATATCAGCTATTTATAACTATGTACGAACCTGCAAGACCCAGTTATCACATCATTAATATTCTAAGCCTGTATAGCAATATGATTCTTTGTTCCGTTTTCAGTAACATATTCATCACTGACTCATATAGTCTTGATTAGATTTAATATTTAGTTATTTACCTTTGTTAACCAAGTTTTTCAGTCATGACCTGAGCCATTTAATGGAAATTTTACTGATATGGTTAGCCTACATTTAACTAATATTTATGTGCATCACACAGTTTAATATCTAAAGCAGTATTGCATACATAGGGTACTTTTTACAAATATATACATGCATCATACAGTTTATAATGAATCTCATATATGATTCCTGAATACAGTAAAAAACTTTTCAGTGACTGATCCAGACTTAGAATACACCCTAGGTATCATATCCACTGGCTGATGATTTGTCATTTAATTTACCAGTTCATATTTACTTTACTTGAAGAACAGATCCAAGCTGTTAGTCCATACACCATTGTGTTCCTTAGACCACCTTCATTTTATCTGTATCTTTATAATAAGCAAAAGTGTTCTCAAGAGAAAGATTTTATGTACCTCACACTTTCTGATGCATATTAGCTTTGGATTTTGTGTACAGTTTCATAATCATTTTTCCATTCAAATTATATTTTCCCAGTGGCAGCAGATAGCTGGAGGGTGAGAAATCGGTGGGGTTGGTCCCCACACCAGGTATTTGGATTCACATTCCAGTGGTAATACTCTGTACAGGATGAGCAGAGGTGTAGTCCTCCTGAAGTGTGATCCTTCAGATTGAACTAAATTAGGATCCTAGCAGTCTAAATTGGTAGATTAGGCGAATGCCAAAGATCTAATAACTGTTGTTTTTGAAAAGCAGAGGAGGTCTTAACCAATGTCCTTGCCAAATTCCCCCAGTCTGTATAAATACCACCTTAAGTACATAATATATCCAGTGGGATAGACATTTTCACCAAAGTGCAATAAATCAATCAACTGTGAGCATTGTAGGTCCTGAAATTTATGTTTGTAATGGGTGTTTTCTGATTTATTGTTATTTGTTCTAACCCATTGTTATTTAGCTTTGTTCAAGTCAGAACTTCATACAAAAATATTTTCTCCCGTTACAGAAATTGAAACTACTTGAAAAATAAAGAATAGGAAATTAAACACTGACACAAAAAAAATCACCTAACAGGTGAACACTTACTCAGAATATCCCCAAACTGTTATGTCCTTCCAAGCACAACTTAATCTTTAATCTCCAGCTGTTGTCCCCTCTACACTTTATAGTTTCTTGGCAACATTTTCAGCATGCCTGACATTCACTGATGTAAGAGTGTATCACACAGTGCTTCCAAAATCTCCCTGTAGCATGTCTGCTAGATTTCATGCTTACCTGTAGTTGACACTGTTTTTGTTTATTTACATTCAGTGTAACTTTTATTTGCAAAAGCAAATAACTAATACCATACATCTTAGACATGCATGTTAGGAATGAAAATACAGTAAAAACATCACCATAAACTATATATTACATTCACTAAACACTAATATTAACAACATATGTTTATTAACTTCAGTTTCTACATGTTTGTTGTCCCTCCTCCACCAGGTGACTTAGGTCAAACCCCAATAAAAAGGCAAAGAAAAACCTGGGCCCCAAAGGAAATCAGACCCATTTTTGTTGCTGCTCTGAACGACTCCAGCCCACCAAAACTGTATATTGCTATAAAACCAACAGGGAGTGATTCTGTGAAACAATCTCATGCTCCATTCCTATAGCAACAAATAGGATCACTTACTCCTGAGTTTTTACTACTATCTCCCATCTCGACCCTATATCGATTTTGTTGCCATCCAGTGACTCTAGTTCATCTCAAATTTGCTTAATAATCCCAAATGTCTTGAAACCATGTTCTCCCAAAGGCCACCCAAACTGACACTATCCATACTTGCTCAAGTGGGACTTCCTTGGATCTCCTACACTTTATAAGGGCCTTAGTCAAAGATCCAATATAGAGAGTTGCTTTTGCCCTTATTTTTTGCTTATATATGCCTCCACCCAAGGGCTGCTTGTAATAACTGCAATAGGAGAATTCCCTGCAGATCCTTAGCCAGGGCTGCTAACCCAGTGCTTTCAAGCAGTTTCTAATGTTTATATACTTAGTTGCTTAAATTGTTTATCAGTAACCAGCTTGTTCTCTGACTGTGTGGTCCTTTTCGAGATGAAACAGAGGAGATGCAAGCCAGCTGTCTTGGCATGGAAGCTAAAATGCTGATTATGATCGGGTGGCAGGACAGAATGGTAGAAAAAAAGGAATCTGAGAAGTTTTGTCTCTCACTATTTGTGAAGCAGATTTAAGACAACTGTTTGTCCAGGAAGCATTACTAAATGTGAAAACTGTGTTGATTAGAGCATCAGAATGACCCTAATCCTTGTTAGAGCTATATTTCACTTGGTATCTGATTTATTAACATACCACTTTAACAACAAGGGGGCTGCTGCACTCCTGATTGTGCCATCCTTTGAAGGGACTGGCATAACGGTTAAGATCTTTACCTCCCATATACAAATTACAACGTTTGATTCTGACCTCGATTCAATGGCTAGGCTTGTAATAGTTTGCAGACTAATAGTCTGGTTTGTACCTATGAACCTATGAACCAAGGCCCCATCAGCTTGAGTTGGTGGTAGCTCAGGTGGATGTAAAAGATCCCGTGGCACCTATCAAAAAGAGTAGGGGGTCCTTTATTTTACATAACATAAAAAACATTTATTTATTTACAAAATGTATAAATTTACAGGCACACATACACACATTTTTATTTATCATTTTTAAAACATCCTCATTGTTATTCTTCCATAATTGACCCCCACTTCTTCCACAACCATAATCTAATTTTTCATAATATATCTGCCAAAATTAATTTACCATTAAACAAAATTTCATTCTATCTTTTATTCCATATAACCCCATATTACATAAAATAAATTATCTACCCTTCTGACATATTTTTTCTTGTTCTTATAATATCCATACATAATCATATTCATATCTATATCATTTATGTTGTTCATATTCAAAACATTTTTCAGCGCACAACTTTTTCCAGAGTTTCACCACTGTTCTATATTTCAGAAAAGTGCTCTGTTGTCTCTTCATCCCCACAAAATAGACACAGTCTTTCAACATTATTTTTATATAGCATATTCTCCTTTACTGCTAACTTATTTATTACCAGTCCCCATAGGAAACCCTGACACTCTACTATCATGGTACACCTCTTCTTCCTTACTTTAATTGCTTTAATCACTTCTTCTGGTATATTTTCCCATGGATTTACATAATAATATTGTTTTAACACATTATTATAACACATCATTCTAGCTTTCTCTATATCATCAATTTTTATTTTCCATGTTAGTATTTTTTCTAGATCATGTTTAATTTCTTCATTTACATATTCTTTTTCTCTTTTTCTTATTCACATAATTTTCCAGAACTTTCTGTACTTCTATGTAAACATTCTATTAATTTTTCGTTTACCTACTTTAATACTCTGTACAAGTTTAAACAAGCAAAATAAAAATGGATTTAGTAACCCCAAACCTCTTCATCATCATGCACAACCATCTCTTTTCATTTGGTTTAATCCTGAACCCCATATGAAAGAAAACACCAAGTGCACAATTTCGTTTTCATATTTTTCTGGGATCATATAAACATTCTACATATATGCTGTTTGCCCCATCAGTTCAGAATTCACCAGATAATCCTTTTTCTTGAATGCTAATCTATATGTCCTCCACAGAAGACATATTACTTTCATTTCCTGTATAAACCTTCCCATTGCATCATAGCTACAAACATTTTCTCAAATTTTATCTATAGCAAAGACATTTCATTCATTGAAAAATGCATACCCTCAATTTTCACCATGTTAACCAAACTCTTACTTTTATCTTTATTCAAGTTCATTCCCATTTCCATCAAACATTCATTCAGAGAAGCCAGCATTTCCCTCATCCATATTTTGTTCTTAGTAACCACAACTATATTATCTGGATATGTCAAAACTATTGGAATCACCACCTTCTTTTGCATCACATATCTAACAGCTTTCATTTTATAACTTAATTCTCTCACTGTTTGTTGCCAATTCAAACAATATTCCACTCATGGGACATACTTGTGTTATACTGTGCTTCATGCATATTTCTTTACACAGCCACCCATTCACTAACACTCTCACTCTCTTATTTCGATATAATGACATACACACTCTCCTAATTCTGTTACCTATTCCATACTTCTCTATAATGTCCTACAATGTATCATGTCCTACTTTATCAAATGCCTTGCTAATATCACCTACCATAAGTTTCACATCCTCACTTTTACTTATAATGCTATCCATAATTTCACTCACAACCAGTAACAATTCTTGACATCTCTTCCCTATTATACCATATATACTTTCATATTATCTCTCATTCTTCCTTCCATTCTACTATCTATTATTCTCATAAGATATATATATATATATATATATATATATATATATATATATATATATATATACTTCATATGACCTAAATTTCATTTGACTCCAAAAACAAATGGTTCTGCCACCAATTCCACATAAAAACACTTGAAACTTGAAAACTTTAATAAAATATACAATGATAAAATAAAATAAAATAAACACAGTGGCTCATAAACCGGATACGCGCTTTTGGTATAATGCCTTTTCAAAACTCATTTGACTGAAACTCATAACACTGACACGTTAAAGTAAAAGGTATATGCCCTTTTCTCCACTGTAGTGCGATCCTGGAGTTAGTGTATATAGTTGGGAGGGGTGTAGGGGGCTTCAGTTTAGGTAAATATTGTTTTCTGAAAAGAGTTATTCATTGCAGTTATAAATATCCATGTGTATGAGTTTCAGTCAAATGAATTTTCAGTCTTTTGAACTTTCAGTGTTTTGGTCTTAGTCAAATGAATTTCAGTCAAATTAAATTTAGGTCATATGAAGTAGACCTATATATATATGTACATTTTTAATTTTTCTCATTATACTAATATTCCCCTTTACTATTTTACCCAAATATGCAGAAAGCTCCTTCCTTCTCCCTTGTAAATAATATATTTGTCTAAAGAGTAATGCCTTCATTTTTTTTCTCAATTTCTTTTATATATTTCTTCTTCCATATCATAATACTCTCTTGAATTATTCTCTAAATTCTGTAATACATTTCCATACATTTCTCATATTTCACTTTCTCTTCCTTTCCTACTTCATCCTGACATTGATAAAATACTTTTTATACTACTTTTTAAATTCAGTCCACCATTCAGAGCAGTTATATAGATGTTCTTCATGGTTATATGACACTTCTATAAATGCAATACTTCCCACTCTCCAATTTCATACCATATTTTCTCATTTATTCTTTTTATTCCCTTTTCTATTTTAATATACACCCTTTCTTCCATCACCTCCATCCATATTGTTAAATGGTCTGAAAAATCTGTCACAACTGTATCATCATCTGCTACCCCAAGCCTTCCGATAATACAAAATAATCAATTTCAGATCCAAGTACCCCTCTTCAATTGACTTTTTCCACACAGCAAATTTACCACATTTTATTACTTCCTGTATTTTTTTTACATCTTTCCCTTTCTTTTTACATGTTCTATTTAAATTAAAGTCCCCTGCAATTACAGTTTTCATGTTAATCACCACACAGTCTAATCGTTGATGAAACAGATTCTCTCTCTCTTTGTTAGTTATATATACATATAATGCTATAAATCTGTAAACATGTTCTGTCCACCTCACATCCACAGGAGTTAACCTTCCCATCCTTACCATTGTTACATCTAGTATTTTCACGTGTTTGTACACACAGCCACTCCAGAGCAATGTTCACTTCCTAAGTTCCATATTATATTTCCACCCCACAATTTTTCTGTTTGCAGTCTTTATCTTTCATCCTCTAACAGAATAACATCCACATCACATTTAGCACAGCATTCCAGTAACCCTATTGTTTTTACAGTATTAATATAACTGTTCACATTTACTGAAAATAATCTAAAATTGTTTCTTTTGCTTCATTTTAAGTTTAGAGGAAATATTTTTAAATGTTTATTTCCTATTTCCTGTCTCGTACCAGCTGCTCAGAGGTGACCTATGTCTGGCATACAAGGCCATTTCAGACCCAGCCTTGATGGAGTTGTTGCACATCCGTGAGTGAAACTCTACTTGCGCAACCCACATGCAAGGCCTTAACCTGATCTGTGACATTAATAGAACTTGTTGGCAGGATAGATTTGTGTCCCAAAGACTCTCCCATCTGTGGAATAGACTCCCTCTCCATGTGAAGCAGAGTACCTATTTAGCCCTCTTTAAGAGGAACCTGAACGACTGGATGGGAAACAGAAAATACACCCCTGGGATCCCACCTGTGCCCCTGCTGGACAGGGGAAATAGGTGCTGACTTTGAGGGAACACAGGCCAAATTCTTGGCTAGGCTTATAAAGGCCTCCGGGCCAATAGCCTAGTATCATCCTATGAACCTATGAACCTATTTTACTCTTTCCCCAATTAAATGTTTTTTTTCTGGGTTTATTTACAAATAATCCCTGATCCACAGATTTTTCACTGGCTGGAACTTCAAAAAGTTATTATTGTCAGTTCCTTCTACTGACCTCTTTTCTTGCATGCACTCTCTTTCCTCCTTTTCCTCTCCATATTTTTTCTCTTTCTACAGCTTTTTCTTCACCTAGTTCACCATCTCCCCTAGCCTCTTGATGTCCTTTCTTGTGTATGTTTTCTTCCCTTCCCTCTTCTCTTTCATTATTTACTGATTGTGCTTTTACAAATCCATCCAAAAGTGTTGCTTTTTTTTACACAACCTGCATTTAGGCACACACCTTCTTGCTGTATGTCCTTTCTCACCACACTGGTTGCATTATATCTTGTCACAATCATTAATTAAATAAGACGAGTTCCAACAAAACACAATATTGTATCTGTTGTAAATAAGTTAACTTGATAAAAAATTTCTTAAAATAACACAATTTGTGGCTGGCGAGGATATCTTAAAGTCTTTCTATGACCTGGCACAAAAAGAACACTTGGCACGTTTCATTTTTTTACACATTTCAAAACAACTTCCAACTTCCACCTTCCTTTCCTAAAGTTTCTGTCACCTCTAACTTACATAGTATTATCAACAGTTTCACATAGACCCTGCATGCATTTTTTAACATCTTCTTCCAGTTAATTGGTTCTAAATTGCAAAGTAACATTTTTTTAACATTTAAGTTACAACATTTAAATTAGTACTAGAAAATGAATAATTGTTCTGCAGATAAATATCCTTCTTTTTGTTATACAGTTCCAGAAATGTCATCACCAGTCCATCGGTTTTGAATGATGTCACAAACTCTGTCCTAATATGTATATAAGACCAAATTTCTTGAGCTTTAAAACCCAGAACAGTTACCAAATTGTCCCATACATATCTGTCGATTACAGTGTCATTGTTTTGTTCTTATTCTCACAGTTGGTCTTCTCTTCTTTTCCAAAACAGTTTTACTTACTGTTTGTTGCTACTCTTTTTTTTTGCCTGCTGTCACTGCTGCATATGTTTTAATTACTGCATTATCTCTGCCATAAAATCAAACACCTTCTGAGTTTGTTGCTGCATTCCTCTTTTACTTTCTGTCACTGCTGCATGGGTTTCAACTGCTGTATTATCTGCTGTCATGTCACCTGTTTCCTTCTCCCCATTACTATCCTCAGAACTTCTGAAAAAAATGATCTGCCATCTCATGTCATTAAACAGAACTGTCACCTGAATTATCCTTCTCGGTTATTTTAACAGAACATCATCTGCAAGTCCTCCTGATGCCAGTTCTTTTACCTGCACCATTATAACAGACTCCCTTACTTCCTTCTCCATGGAGACAGCTAAATGCTGCTCATTTGTAAAATCCACCCGCAGGAATCTTAGTTTACATTCTGAAACTCCATATCAAACAAATTTTTTCTCAAATTCTCTTTCCACTCCCAAACTCTCCATAGCCTTTATCTCCTCCTCCATGCTGCCTCTGGTTCCCTTAGGCCTCTTTCTTGTTGCTGTAGGAGCCCTTAGGCACTGTCTAGCAGCTCCAAGAGTAGGGGAGGTTCCCAAATGCCCTGGCCACATTTTCCCAGTAGTAAAATACTTCCTGGGGTTCCCCTGAAAACAGGCTGCTAGCCTAGTGGGACTAACCTGGTCAACAAATGATAAATAAATATAAAAACAAATACCTTAAAGATGTCAGGTATCATTTTCTTATCTCCCTCCCTTGTGAGGAGTGGGTTCTGCATAGAACTTCTCTGGTAACTGTATTGTAGTTTCTTGTCTTCTTTACCTACGCTGCCTCCTCTACTCCTTGTTTACTTGTTTGGTTGCTTTGATCCTTCTTTATATGAAGGGTTACAAACTTTCTGATCTGATGTTGTCCATTTCATTCTTCCTCACGACTGGGTGGTAGGAGCAGACATCGGATCCAACCCAGCCATTCCAAAAGACTGATGCTTCAAGTCTTGAACTTCTCCCACTCCCATAATGCCCTGCATCTCCACTAACTCCTCAGATCTCATTTACTGCTTTTCTGGATAGACGTGATTTTGACTGGTCTCGAGTGTTCATTTCAGATAGGTTTGTAACTTTCAATTCTCTCTTCTGCTTTCACCTTTTAAAGCCTTTTCTTTTCTCTAAATAATTCTCTACCCCTCCTCTCTTGGTTTTTAGAGCGTTAGGGTTGTTTTCCCTCTCCTAGTCTCTCCCATATAACCGTTGGCCTGTATTCCTCTTTTTTCTGTTTAAAAAAAATTTTTCCCTGTATTTTTGAGTTTATTGTTGTTGTGGTTGCTGTTGTTAGTCAGCAGGGTTTGATAGCAGTGTGTGTGTGTGCGCGCGCGCGCACGTGTATGTGTGTGTGTGTGGGGGGGGGGCTCCTCTCTCCTACTCGTGTGTGTGTGGTTGGACTGGGCCAATGGCAGACAAACTCAATGGCTTTAAGAGCTCCATCTCTTGTGGGCACAAAATTTCAAATTCAGATGCCTATGAGAGGTGTGTCTATTGCTTAGGTGCCTCTCATTTTGAGCAGGACTGTGAGATTTCCGGGGGCTTCAACCCCACCACTTTGGCAGATCGCTGCAGCAAGTTAAGCTTGAAAGGGCTTCTGCTCTTGTCTGGGGTTCAAACTCCTACCAAGCCAGGAGCTTACAAGGACTCCAAGTAGCATGTCCCTCCAGCCTCCCTGGAGGTATCTGCTTCTGGACCAGAAAAAAAGAAAAATTATTGGATCTATCTTTATTGGATCAGAGAAAAATCAGACCTCCCTCAGATCAAAGGAGTTCCTCAGGTCTGACTCTTTTTTTTGCCTGATGTGACTTCACCACGGACCAGACCTTCTTCAAATCCAAAGGTTTCGGAGCTGAAGAGGCTATTGGATCCATCCAAGATAGTTTTGATTTGGAGTTCTCCATCTCCAATCAAATCTTCTTCAGATCTGAGGGCATCAGATTGAAGATCTTGGAGCCATACACCATGACACAGCAAGCCCCTTCTCCAGCTAGGTCTAATCACTCTTCAGTACCTTCCAGATCCTCTAGACTTTCCTGTTCTGAGATGGACAGGATGATGAGGAGTTTACTCAATGCTCAGATTGAGATAGGGCTTTTACAATCTCCTTCCCATCTCAGATCAGTGAGAGCCGCACCACCCTTTTTAGCTGCTCCTCTTCCGACCCAACCACACACTTCAGAACTCCAGGATCCTGATTCCTTGAGAGAGACATCATTGGAGCTGTCAACAGTACTTTTCTTAACTCCATCAGTATCCCAGACTGGCTTGACTCCAATGCTGTCTGAGCAGAGTGGGTCCCAGACCAAAGCATTGATGCTGGCTCTGTGGGGGGTGGTTTTGGCTCTGACCTGGTTGGATTCGTCTCTTCCCCTAGGGGATTTGGCTCTTGACAGTTCAGGGCCAGTGTTGTCTGGAGGCCACGAATCTGGATTGGTGACTTCCCTTTCTCCTCTGGCATTTTTGGCTCTGAGGAGAGAGGGGAAAGGATCCCTGGGTTTGTCAGCTATTTAGGTAGCAGAGAGGGCATTCTCTAGGCCTAGAGATGTGTCTCCTCACCCTCTGGAACCTATACAGCTTTCATCCAGTCTGAGCCTTGGCCCCGTTCATCCTGTCCATGGTCAGCCCACCCAGGATGTCCTCCAGTCAGCCCCTCAACAGGGGGCCCCTTCCTCTTCCGAGTCCTTCTTTGATTATCCAATGTCTGAGTCCAGACAAGGGAGAACCATCTTTACTTGGATATAGAGTTTCTAAGGGATGCTACTGGAAGTGTCTGGGGGAAGACTCCTCGTGAAGGGACACAGATTCCTCTTCTAGTCACTCATCATCAACATCACCCCCCCCCCCTTTTCCCATTTTTCTACATGGGGTTGGAATGTCCTTTTAACTGTCGCCATCTCTCTCGAGTCAATACTACACTCATATCTGACTGTCACAGATCTTCTGTCACACAATCTCTTCACCTCTTTGCTGAACACTCTCATTTCATCTTACCTTCTTCCTGTCAGTGCCAAATCTTCTTCACCAGATTGTCTTTGTTTTTCTGTATCCAAACCACTGTAATCTGTTCTCTTTGATCTTTTCTACAATTGAAGCTGCTTTGGCTTCTGCTTTTATGTCCTCATTTTTTCATCTGCCCCACAGTGTGCATCCTACCACCCTTCTTAGGCACTTCAGTTCCATCACCTCTAGCTTCCTCATCTGTTCTGCTTTTACTGCCCAGGTTTTTGCACCATACAGTAGTACTGGTTGCACCACTGTCTTGTACACCTTACTTTACAGCTTCTTTGGTATTCTTCTGTCATACACTAAATCTGACACTCTGTGCAAGTTGGTTGCAGCCCTTCTGATTCTAGCTTTGACCTCTTCATTCAAACTTCCCTGTTCTACCACCCCTACCAGGTACTTGAAGCTGTTAACCTGTTCCACTGTCTTCCCTTCTATTTCAATTTACAGCTTTTTCTGATTTCCCCAGTTTGCTGCCATTAGCACTGTCTTATCTGTACTTAGTTTCATGCATTCCATTCCCCTATCCTTTGCTGAAGTTCATGCTCAGAGTCTGCCTGTAATGCCACATCGTCTGGCATCTGCATTCAACAACTTTGTTCATCTGTCCCCTCCGACCAGTTTGCTAATGTAGTCCATCACCAGTATGAACAGCAGTGGGCTCAGAGCTGAACCCTGGTGCACACCCACTCACACTGGGAATTCCTCTGTGAGACCGAACACGGTTCATACTTGAATCATTTGGTCCTTGTACTTAGCCTGCACTAATTTTACTAATGTTTCTTGGACTTTGAACCAGCATAGAACTTCCCAAATCAGCTTTCATGGGACCTTGTCATATGCTTTCTCCAAGTCTAGGAATGCTCAGTTGGACTCTTTCCTCATCTCTAGCTTCTTCTCAACTATCTGGCTCACTGCAAACATCGGGTCAGTTGTGCTGCATCCTAATCTGAATCTGAACTGTTCATTTCCCATCTTACTTTCTACTACTCTGTGTATCCGTTTTGTCAGTCACCCTCACCAAAACTTTCATGTAATGTGACAGGGGTTTGATGCCTCTGTACTGCCCACAGTTGTGGATGCCCCCTTTGTTCTTGTACACTGGCATGAGTACGCTTGTTCTCCAGTCATCTGGGATACACCTTTCTGTCCACACTGCTATGAGTACTCTTAGGAATCATTTCTCCCATATCTCATCCATCATTTTTATTATATCTGCTGTGACCTCATCTGAGGCTGCTGCTTTCACTGACTTCATTTTCCTGAGTGCTATTCTTACTTCCTTCTATGGTGGGCTCCTCTTTTCTTACCATCAGCTGTGTCTGGGGCAGTACAGTTTCTGTGGGGTTTCCTTCATTCAGAAGCTGCTGGAAGTACTCCTTCCATCTGCCTTTGATGTCCTGTGGACTGGTGAGCAAGTTGTCGTTGGCATTCCTTATGAACGGCATCTGACTATCTTCTTTATCTTTCTGTCTTTGCCTTGCAACCTGATAAAGTTTCTTTATGCCACCTACTGAGTCACTTCCCAGAAGCTGGTAGACTGCCTCCAATGCCCTGTTCATTGCTATTGCAACTCCTTTCTTGGCTTCTAAGAAAGACTGGTTGGTCTTTTCTATCTCCCACTTTTTCCTGCACTCATTCTTTCTTTTGATGACTTCCTGGACTTCTGCATTCCACCACCAGCTTTCCTTCTGTACCTTATTTCCATACCTGGCTTGGCCACATATCTGCTCTGTATTCCTCACACATGCTGTTTTGAGGCGGTGCTATTCTTTTTCAACTTCACCTGTTTCCTGCTCTTCTTGGGGTGCTAGAGCCCTGAGTAATTCAATGAACTGTTGTACTTTCTTTCCAGTCAACTTCCAGGTCTTCAGCCTGGTCTCTGTTGACCTTAGACCCTTCTCTGACCACTGCTTTCAACTGATTGTGGCAACCAGTGGTTCATACTGTGGGATGACTGTTTCACTGGGGATGACTTTGTAATCATTGATTCTACCCCAGTGTCCTTTTCTTACTAGGAGGAAGTCTACCTGAGTTGCATGTTAGCCACTCTTGTGTGTGATCTTGTGAATCTCTCTCTTTCTGATCCATATGCCCGACAGAAGTCTAGAATAGCCTCTCATTCTTTATTCATGTTGGCCCACCATTGTGGACCCAGGCAGTCTTCATATCCTGCTCTGTCTGTCCTGATATGTGCATTCAAGTCATGATTATCAACACCAATTTATGTTATCCTGCTTTATCTAGTAGGTCTTGTAAATTCTGTCTCTATCTGTCACTATCAAAACCCTGTTGTGGGGCATACTGCCATAAAATTACAATGAAGTCTGACTGGTATGAGTCTTTCACTAATTCTGATGACATCCCTCACTGCCTTCTGAAGCCTCTCTCTCTCTCTCTCTCTCTCTCACCACAATTCCCACACCATTTCTAGCCTGTCCTTCTTGAGTAGTAGACTCTGGATCCCAAGCCAAGTGGCTTTGCTGTACTGCCCTTCCATCTTGTCTCTTGGATATACAGGACGTCCAGCCTCTTCTGTACTATCATGTCATCCACTTCCAGTCTGCATTCTGTCAGTGAACCTACATTGAGTGTAGCAATTCTAAGTTCATAACTGGCAGGCTGATTGGTTTTATGTTCAGCTTTCGCTTAACAGAGCTATTCCAGGTAACCCAGGCTGGGCAATTGGACACTGTCTGGCCAGTAACTTATTGACCCATGGCTGCTGGGCTTTATGGCTTTATGGCAGGCACACACTGGCCAATAGGGGCATGTACTCTCCTCCCACTCTTAGTATGGATCCCTGATGTAGGTTAGAGTAGGGCAGGTCCTCAACCCACCTATTATCAGCAAATACCCATGCCCATTTAGCAACATTAGTCAACATGACCGAATCAACTAGAGCCATATTTTACATCGTAGAGTAGCTAGCCCATGCCACGGCGTGCAGTCTGTGATCCTTGTTCTCCTATCTTGAGGATACTGTGTACCACAGTAGATTACAAAAGCAGTTGATCTGTACAACTCTTCCCCTTATAGGGCACCATATACAGTTTGTGCTGCTGCCCACAGCTCCATTCATTGATGAGTTTCAGGTAGAAACATTCAGCATGTTTTTTGGAGGTGGGAAGAACCCCAGAGAGACACAGGGAGAACATGCAAACTTCAAACAGGCATTGGCTGGAGGTCAGGATCAAACCTGGTACCTTGTGGATGGGAGGCAAAGACCTTAACCATTATGCCAACTATTTTATCTTCTCTGTTCTGCCATAATGTTTGATCCCTGCAAGTTTGCACCCTAGTCTCCAAAGGTTTGCAGTGTTTACATCAAAGCCATGGTATTCTGTGTATTCATTTTTTTGTTACCATCACAAAATGAAGACATTCCTCTTGAATCAAGTTAGTGGTTGGGGAAATTATTTTCTTATATTATTAGTATGCATTCCATTCATTTTTTTTAATTTGATTTACTCTTTTTCCCTTATTCATGCATATATTATTTTTACCTGTTTTTCTGTTTCCTGCTGATCATCTCCTGATCCTTTTTTTCCCTACTGCTGGAGGTAATGGGATGAAATACTATGATGTTCCAGCCAGCTGCGTGCCACAGAGGGTTTGGTTCTGACTGCATTCCAGAGAGCCCAATTTGACTAGCAGCACGAATGCTGGAGATGAGAGAATGGGCAGTGCCAGCTTGTCCAACATATGGGATAGATGGTGGCAGAGTGTCAGTGCAGGAGTGCCATCTGAGGAAAGGCCTGGAAACTCACTTTCCACACATGGGACTCAGGGGCACAAGCCCAACAAAAGAGTGCAGTACATTTTAGATAGGAGCCTCAGATGTACAGAAGCATGGCCCCACAATGGGCTTGCCATAATTGGCATGCAATTTATGATGCTTTACATTCAGTGAACGGGAACTGTTAGGAGCATTCAGAAAAACAATCACCCTTGGTTGCAGGGGGTTAATGTGGCATATCGAAGGGGTGGCACAGAGGTCTGCACCTCTTCCTTTTAAGAATCAAAGCCTACTGCCTGCTATACTGAGGACCCCCCCCACACACACACACACACATAAACACGTGATTATGAAAGTCAGTAGTAATCCCTCTGCTATAAATTGCTAGAGCTACCATTGAAGTAGGAATGAATGGACCTATGGAGATGGGGGATGGGGGGGCTAATACTCACTGAGATAAAAGCAAATTTTCTATGCCTTCCTCCAGGAAAAGTTAAATACTTGCTAACAGAACACTGAAACCCATCACATAAGATGCTGGCTTTTCTTCCCTTGCATATGCGACAGTCAAAAATGCAAGCCTATATACAGTCCCCATTGACTCTGAAGCCTTGTGCTCTGCACTCTTTCTTCAAGCATTCCTTTAACCCCACATGTCTTATTTATACCAAGAAAAGGCGGCACCTCTGTTACAAGTGATGCTGTGTATCTAAGGCTTCAACTGCCCTGCCCTCATTCAAGGCTTAAAATGGTGGCATTTACAAGAATGTTAGTAGTATACTATGTACTTTAAGCCCCATCCCTAGTTCATTAGTGCTAATTATTTGTTAAATGCAACAAACCATGTTTACAGTCAACTGTTGTATCAGGGGGTTTAATGTTACTACTGAAAGCAGAGACAAACCTCTGATCAGTTTTGAGAAAGAGAACATTAACACAACAACAGTAGTAAATTTCTGAATAATCAGATACAGGCATGTCAACATGGTGGCTTGCATTTAGCGTTGTCTATACATTCATAATAACTACAGATAAAGTAGGGAAGGATGCCTCCAGGGTCCCAAATTTTGTAAGAATCATAGTGTTTTAATCCAGCATAAACTGCAAATGAGCAGGAAAGGGAAATGTCAGTGGTAGTTTAACGTGTGTACAAGAGGTTCAGTGGGGAATGAAGAAAGCTGGCTGTAGCCCGTTTTAGGAGCCAAATCACTGTGTTATAGGAAAATTAAGCAGCTGGGAGGAGGGAAAGGTGCAAACAGCAAATGAAATGAAATAAGATTTGCCTTTCCTTTGGTCTTTATCAGTGGTTTCATGCAGTAACTAAGCTTCCTGTGTTTATGCTGTCTTTGGTATTCTTCTATAAATGTTTAATGCAATAGTGACTTTCAATAACTCTCAAAAAATTGGCATCCTAGAAATGTTTTTTTTTTCTGTATGTTTTTTCCCACATGCCCATTAACCTTCAAACATCCCCCCATCAGCATAAGTCATTTCATTTCCTGCTCCTGAGTATTTCCCATTAGTAAGGGTGGGTTGGGGGCATCATATAGGCAGACATTGTGGTGGTCGTTTCCTCACCAGCATCCCAGTAATGAGGGTGGTTGTTTTGGCCCTAATTCCACCCCTGATGGCTGATGTGTGTACCCACATCGCCTCAGTGACATCATATGCCCTACTCTACATGTTCATGCTCCCGCACACATCAATAATGAGGGCTACTGTTACTGGCTTGGGATTGCCAAAACACATCCTCTGGACCTGCAGTCTCTAGTATCAGGCAAGCCTCCCCTTGCATGGGAGCAGATTGGCCTAAGGGAGACTACCATCTTTCTCCTTCCAGGATAAGTGAAATAACAAACACTGCTCACTCTCATCCTCCTTTGCCCGGCTCTTCCAGTGCTCAACTCACTATTCAAAATCAGGTCATCTGGATCACAGTTATAACTATATCCCTCTGTACCAGAGAACCTGGTATATACAACTGTAGATCCTAATTCAGTTTTATTCATCTAGTCTGTTCATTTCCATGTCTACTGGGTAAGTTAGTTTCAGATACTGCTTAACAGTTTTGAGTCTACGGTTAATTATCGAACAGACTAACCATCTCACAAATGGCAGTATTTTAAACCCACAACGCCCATAGCTATATATACCAACTCTGAGATCACACTGCAGTGGGGAAAAGTGAGACAAGGAAGTTTTGGCCAACTAGTTACTTTTCCCGTCTCACAGGTTCGATGAAGTGCACATTCGAGGAATGGACGATCGATGATTTGCTTTTCGTGATGTGCCATTTGATGGTTAGTCCATTTGACAATTAGCCATACACCCAACAGTATTATTTTCCTCTTCTGTTACGGGTTTTGTAAATTCTTTCTTCCATACAGATATTTCAATCATTCACATGTTAAGATTTTCAACTCACAATTTCAGGGTCTAGGGCTCAAACCTGACCTCTGGTCACTGTGTTGAGTTTGCATACTTTCCGTGTGTTTGCAGAAATCTTCTTTTTGGTACATAAATTTCTTTCTATAGTGGTTGAACTGACTATTATAAATGATATGTACAGTGGATATAAAAAGTTTACACACCCCTGTTAAAATGCCAGGTTTTTGTGAGATAAAAAAATGAGGCTACAATAAATCATTTCAAAACTTTTCCCACCTTTAATAAGACCTATGACCTGTACAATTCAATTGAAAAACAAACAAATCTGTTAGGAGGAAAAATATAAAAAATAAAAAGCGTACAATAAGCTGGTTGCATAAGTGTGCACACCCTTAAACTAATACTTTGTTGAAGCACCTTTTTATTTAATTACAGCATTTAGTCTTTTTAGGTACACATCTGCCATCAATTAAAGAGACTCTGATTAACCCCAAATAAAGTTCAGCTGTCCTAGTAGGATTTTTCCAGACATTTACTCAGTTGCCTGCTACAGCAGAAGCCATGGTTCGCAGAGAGCTTACAAAGCATCAAAGCATCTCATTGTTGAAAGGTATCAGTCAGGAGAAGGGTACAAAAAAATTCCATAGCATTGGATATAGCATGGAACACACTGAAGACAGTCATCAAAAAGTGGAGAAAATATGGGACAACACTGATGCTGCAAAGAACTGGATGTCCCTCCAAAACTGATGAAAAGACAAGATGAAAAATGGTTAGAGAGGCTGCCAAGAGACCTACAGCAACACTGAAGGAGCTGCAGGAATTTCTAGCAAGTACTGGTTGTGTACTACATGCGACAACAATCTCCTGTATTCTCCATATGACTGGGCTATAGGATAGGGTTGCAAGACGGAAGCCTTTTCTTGCATGCAAAAACATCCAGGCCCGGCTAAAATTTGCAAAACAATACATCGCCTCCCAAAAGCATGTGGGAAAATGTGTTATGGTCTGATGAGACCAAGGTTGAACTTTTTGGCCACAATTCCAAAAAGTACTTTTGGTGCAAAAACAACACTTCACATCACCAAAAGAACACCATCCCCACGGTGAAGCACTGTGGTGGCAGTATCATGCTTTGGGGTTGATTTTCTTCAGCTGGAACTGGGGCTTTAGTCAAGGTGGAGGGAATTATGAACAGTTCCAAATACCAGTCACTTTTGGCCCAAAACCTTCAGGCGTCTGCTAGAAAGCTGAAGATGAAGAGGAATTTCACCTTTCAACATGACAATAACTCCAAGCATACATGCAAATCAACAAAATAATGTCTTCACCAGAAAAAAATTAAAGTTTTGGAATGGCCCAGCCAGAGCCCAGACCTAAATCCAATAGAAAATCTGTGGGGTGACCTGAAGAGGGCTGTGCACAAGAGATGCCCTCACAATCTGACAGATTTGGAGCACTTTTGCAAAGAAGAGTGGGTAAATATTGCCAAGATAAGATGTGCCATGCTGATAGACTCCTACTCAAGAAGACTGAATGTTGTAATTAAATCAAAAGGTGCTTCAATAAAGTATTAGTTTAAGGGTGTGCACACTTATGCGACCAGCTTATTGCATTTTTTTATTTTTTATATTTTTACCCCTAACAGATTTGTTTTTCAATTGAATTGTATGAGTTATAATTCACATTAAAGGTGGGGAAAGTTTTGAATTGATTTATTGTGGTCTCATTTTTTATATCACAAAAACCTGGCATTTTAACAGGGGTGTGTAAACTTTTTATATCCACTGTATATTTGTATAATATATATAATATGGGTGTCATGAGGCTGGTTGACTTGCTTGAACAGTAAGAAGAATGGCAAAAGTAATCAAATGTAATACGGTCTAGGAGCTGGTATACATACATATATATGTGTGTGTGTGTGTGTGTGTGTGTGTGTGTGTGTGTGTGTGTGTGTGTGTGTGTGTGTGTGTCTGTCTGTCTGTGTGTGTGCGTGTGTGTGTCTGTGTGTGTGTGTGTCTGTGTACGTCTGTGTGTGTCTGTGTGCGTGTGTGTGTGCGTGTGTGTGTGTGAGTGTGTGTGTGTCTATGTGTTGCATGAGGTGTGGTGGTACAGAGGGGTTTGCTCCTGCAAAAACAATAGCTTTAAAAGCTGACCCCTGCAAACACAATAGCTTTAAAATATTTTTGTTTTTCAATATTTTTGAATGCGTTAGAGTATTTGAATTTCAAACTCATTTGATTCAATACTTTGTGCTTGATTTTTTTTCTTTTGAGGAATCAATACAGATTCATATATATATATATATATATATATATATATATATATATTTTTTTTTTCTTTTTTTTTTTACAAATACATATTTATATATGTGGAAGTCTGGACTATTGTTCTCATGCATAAATCTGGGAAATGGAATACAGATTACTAAATACACTGATGACTGCAGTCTGAGTAACATAATTACTTCAATAAAAGATGCTGAAATTCTCCAAAACAATGTACCACATGCTGTAGTAATGTCATCACCTTTACAGTTAATAAATATAGCATTATGAGTCTTGATAAATTTGGCATAAATTATGATTACAATACAAATGGTTAAAATATTAAAAAGGGACCATAATTAAAGATCTATAGAGAATGGTACACAACAATTAAACTTTGACCATCGTGTGTCCGTCAAAGTGAGGAAAGCATACTCTGTAGCCCATCTTACTCTAAGCCACTGTTCTATTTCCATGTCTGACCCATTAATGAATACAATCCTGATTTTCATAGCCTTCAGACTAAAAAGATATAACAACTCCTTACTAGAAGAATCATAAAGTTGGAAATCTTGAGTACTCTGAAAGGATCCAGAAGCTGTCATATTTTGTTGCTTGTAGATTACTTAGAGGTAACTTCTGCCTGGGCTATAAGGCAATGTCTGATCTAGTTCCATATAAAAGTCTGCCTGGAATGTACTACTGAGGGACCTAACACTACAAAGGACAACTAATGCTAAAAGTAAACATCAGTAATATATATAAAAACAACTGACATATACATTGTACAGTCCCTTCCTAAATTATGGAATGGGCTTCTGTTACTATCAGAAGTCAGTCATTAATAATTTTAAAAAATAATATATACATATATATATCTATATATATATATATATATATATATATATATATATATATATATATATATATTATATATATATATATATATAGGTCTACTTCACATGACTGAAAGCTTACTATGCTGAATTTCAAAATACTGAATTTTAACCAAATCCTCCAGATTCCCTAGTTTTTCACTTGCTAGGCTATGTGGCAGCTTCCATAACCCTGGTACTTCATGCAGGGTTCTTCATGAGGGTTTTACAATGGGATCTTTCTGTTCAGTGGTCATTGTTAACACACTTTCTCTCCAACACCCAATCAAAGTATCCTCCCTCTATCATAATCACATCTCTTGGTGGATATCCACCCTGTAGCATCAAAAGAACATCCATTTGACCTTCTGCCACCATCAGCTATGGTGATCACAAAAGCCTCACCTTTGGGGTTGGGAGGACAGTTCAGGGAATGTGGCTCAGTCAAGAGACCTATTTTCACATCAGTTTTCTGGAAATAAGGGCAGACATCCTAGCATTGCAGGATCTCCAGGACTACCTATTCCAGGGTGTGATTGCTGTCCAAACAGACAATAATACATCTGTAGTCTGGTATATCAACATACAGGGGGGACCCGCTCTATGTCAGGAGGCCATAAGTGCATAACAGTGGGCATCGTTGCAATGTTTTCTCCAAGTAACACACATTACAGGCTGATCCAGTATCCTAGCAGACAAGCTGAGTTGAGACATTCTTATTCCTCACAAGTGGTCTTTCAACCAGATCTCCCGTCCACCAACCTCCAAACCTTGTTTCAACAAACTTCTGGAAGAACATGATATTGTAAGGACATCACTGTCCTTTATGCTTGAGCTCCAGATATAGTTCCTTCTGTAGAACATATACAAATTTATATGTCTTTATGTATACACATTGGCAGATACCATTTTTATCATGTACTTATCATATTTATCTACTGTACCATGTTTATCTATTGTAATTTATTGGAATCTATTCTGTTGTATGTATTGTTGAGAATATATGTGGGTTTGCACTTGTTTAAGCTCCGTGGATCCAGTTTTGGTGTTCATAGGTTCATGGGTTGGTACTAGGCTATCGGCCCTAGGGCTTATACAAGCTTAGCCATAACAATTCCCTGCCTATTTCTTCCCACAGTATTTATTTCCCTGGACCCCTGTCTAGCAGGGCGACTGATGTGATCCCCAGGGTAAATTTCCTATCTCCTATCCAATCATCAAGGTTCCTTTTGAAGATGGCCAAAGAGGTGCTCTGCTTGACATGTATGGGCAGTCTATTCCAGAGTCTGGGGAGTCTCTGGGTCAGGAACTTATCCCTTCAGCATGTTTTGTTCATTGTGATGACAAGGTTTAGATCCCTGGAGCGTGTTTCTCTGAGGGATTGGGATTTCTTTAAGTGTAGTATGTCCAACAGCTCTGGGTTTGACATGGCCTTGTATATTAAGCAGATCGCCTCTGAGTAGGCGATATGCGACAGAGTATAGGTGGAGTTTTTTTAGACCGTCAGCATAGGGCATCTGCTTTAGGCATGCCATTCTTTTAGTGAATCTTTTAGTGTCCTGCAGACTACAAGAGCAACAGGAAGGAGAAAAAGATACTCTAATTGCCTCCATTTTGATTTTTTCATAATTTACTGCTCTCTGCACTTGTTTTTTGTCATTTTTAATTTATCCACATTTATTTAAACTGCATTTGCCTTAATTTTACTACACACTCAAGTGTGCTAGCTTGCATTGCATTTAAAGTGTTTTGCTACTGTTTTAACTGCTTTTCTGCAAAAAAAAAAAAGTTCTAAGCTTGTTTCCTGCCTTTACTGTAACTAGTCTAGTCCAGATACAGATGTACTGTATCCAGGACTGTTTTGTAAGTTTCTGAGCCCCCTACACACCTTTCTGTGTTGGAGGGAAGCCTTCTAGCTTATCAGTGGGAGTGGTAAGCACTGGGTAGCTTATCTACCACAAGATGAGTGGCTTCTGGTCCAGAAATTGTTGTTTATTGGCTGTTTGGGCCATTTTTCCATACCTTTTAACTTTCTGGTTTAAAAGCCTGTGTTTGCGTACCATGCAGTGGCGCTCAGCTGAGGTAAACTATTACCGGTGCTAGAAAGTCTGCTCTTCAATTTTTCCCTTAGTGCGTGCTTGTTCTTTTACTTCTTGCACTTCAATTAGCTTAATTGGCTAGCACTTTAACAGGGTTTTGTAGCATTTATTGTAGCACACTTAGGTGCTATCAGCATTAGCTCTTCCTATGCAGTAACAGTACTTATTAGTTATGACCACCCCTCCTGATATGATTGTAGGGCAATTTCCTGTGCTTTCTCCTGCTAATCTGGTGCACTTATGCATTCTGAGACAGTGTGGTAACTGTATAATGTACACAGACAACCCTCTCCTCTTACCTCCCAACACTCATACATGTGTGAGATGCACTTATATTACCAAACTGGAAGCAGTGCATGCTCCAACCAAGACTGGACTAGCTGGTCAAGAGGAGAAGGTCAACACCTGCAACTCACTACATAGAACACACAGCTCTCCAAAACACCAACCATCACAACCCACACATAGAAACACAAACCATACACCCACCTTTGCGGAGGCTCTCAATAAAAATTTACCCAAACAACAGAGACCCCCGAGACAGAAACTCACTCGACCACCACAACACAATACCAACCCCAGAACACATAGCTCACCACCACAGTGTGCCCCTCAACCTAAGCCCTTAAGGCAAAACACTTTGCTCAATGTACTAATCATAGGAGACTCAATTCTGAGGCACACTGATGTCCCACTCACTAGGTTGAACAAGGAGAAGGTGACAGTCAGTTGTCTATCAGGTGCCAGGATCCACCATATAACACATGCACTCTGGTCACTCCACAACAAGTACAAATATGACTCAGTCATTGTCCATGTGGGTGTGAATGACCTGAGATGTACCTCCCTGGACTACATGAAAAGAGATGTGATAGAACTCGCAGATTATGTGGCCCAGGCAGGTATGACTCTAGCCCTGAGCAGTATTTTACCATCACCCAGAATGCTACCACAGTATAAGCAGAAAATGTTTGATGTCAACAATTGGCTAAGTTTCTGGTATAATTCTAAGGGGATTCAATATCTGTCTGCCTTGGATGACATGATCACCAGACCTCGATACTTTGACAGAAATGTCCTGCATCTTTCAGCCCTGGCATTCCAGGTACTGGCTAAGGCTCTTGCTACCCCTATAGTGCCTTTTTTAGGCAGTGTTCCAAAGACCAAAATTCCACCATAACAGCTACAAATAAATGCAGTCTGAGTGTTATGCTGCTCAATGCTAGAAGTCTAAATCTCAAGATGCACTCGCTCGAAGCTCTCCTCAAAATGAAGAATATCGACATCTGTGCTGTAATGGAGACCTGGTTTAAAGAGGCAGAAAGCACCCCTATGCTCCCAGGCTACAACTCATTTCATACCTTTTGGTCCCAGAATACGTCTGGAAGCTCCAAAGGTGGTGGTGTCTCCATATTCTTAAAGGATACGCACACTTATTGACTGGTAGCCCAGCATAATGCATACGAGATACTTCAGTTACAACTAACACAGGGTAAGACAGCGATACAAGTCATAGCCTGCTACAGAACCCCAAACATGTCCCTAGACTCTCACTCCAAGCTCCTAAGCACCCTGGAATCTATCAAGGTCCAACCCAATACTCTCATACTGGGTGACTTCAACTACCCTTCCAAACTGGGAGAACTATTCAGGTACCAATGTACAGGCCCAACGCTTTCTGGAATTTATCAATTCCAGTACCCTGGACCAGCTCATTCTGACCCCCACTAGAGGAAGCAACATCCTCGACCTGGTTATCACCAACATGGGAGACTGTTGCTCCACACCTATAATCAATTCCTCCCAGGTTAAATCCGACCACAAACTGATCACCATGGAAATCTCAATCTTACCTACAACCCCCGCTAAGATGACCACTCTGAAAAACTTCTCTAAAGGCAAATTTGGGCTCCTAAAAACAGAGGTGGCTAACTTCTCGGCACCCATGCCAATTGAAAATAGCTGCATGACTGCTGAATCATACAACAATGCACTGTACAAGCACGTACACAAATGCATGGACATTGCCATACCAAATAAAACTAAGATGCTCTCCTCCAAAAAAAGGATTCCAATCTGGTGGTCCCCAGCCATCAATAAACTCTACAACAGAAGGAAGAAACTGTTGCAGAAAAAAATTAAGTCACAAGACTGGAAAACCTCCCTTATCAGTCTCAACAAAAAGCTGAGATCCCTTATCAAATCCTCTAAAAGCAGCTATGAAGGCAGAATTGCAGCTGACACCAAAAACAACCGCAAAGCCTTCTATAACTATATCAAAAACCTCAAAGGCAATACCCAGATTTGCTCTGAGTTATTACACAGTGGCACCTCCTATACTGAGCCAACAGATGTAGCCAACATACTGGCTGACAGATTCAGTGCCAACTCCCCCCCAGGGCCCTATCACAATACCAGAAGAAAGCCTGGTACCCACTATTTCTGCAGCAGAGGAAAAAGCTGCATTGTCCAAAGCCAAGAATACAGCATCCATGGGACCTGATGACACCCCTGGCTGCATCCTACATGAGCTACAAAACAAACTGGCACCACATCTGTGTGCCCTGTTCAATCACAGCCTTACCTCAGGCTATGTCCCTAACGAATGGCGCAATGCTACAGACATCCCACTCCATAAAGGGGAAGCACCTACAGATCTTGGGAACTATCTCCCCATTAGCCTGACGAGTCTGGTATGCAAAGCTGTGGAGCGCATCATCATGGACCTGCTTAACAAAGATATAGGCAATCTCCAAACTCTTGACCCCACACAGTTTGGCTTTGTCAAGGGGAGATCCTGCCTGCTGAACGTGGTTGACTACTTTGAGGTAGGTACCAGATGAGGGTAAGGCTGTGCATACAGCCTACCTTGACCTGGCCAAGGCCTTTGATACCATTCCCCACTCAGGTATCATTGATAAACTCACCAAACTAAGTATCAATCCTTACATCACTAGGTGGGCTGCAAATTGGCTCACAGACAGGACCCACAGAGTGAAAGTTGCAGATTCCAAGTTAGAATGTCAACCAGTCATGAGTGGAGTCCCACAGGGCTCGGTCCTGGGCCCTCTCCTGTTTGGCATCTACTTCTCAGAAGTCCAGGCCAACACAGAAGTACTCTGGCTGACTACGTTCGATGATGACTGCAAGCTAGGAATCATTATCAACTCCTCAAGTGATGCAGACATCCTACAAAAGGGCCTCTCTGAGATCAATGACTGGTGTCGGAACCATGGCCTGAAGGTTAATGCCAAAAAGTGCATTATTATCCCCTTTGGAAAAAAACTAAGTTCCCACGAATTACCACTTTGATGGGAGCCCATGAACACTGAAGGGGCCATAAGAGATCTGGGCACCCAGGTCGACAGCCACCTCACCTTCGACTACCACATTGCCACTGTGGTCAGAAAGTCCCCCTATGTGGCACATCTTATAACCAAAGGTTTCGCATCCAGGAAGAAAGATGTCATCATCCCTCTGTACGTATCCCTCATTAGACTAGTCATCATATATAATGCCCCATTTGGCATGTACCTGACCAGACACCTACAACAGCTGGAGAGACCACAAAAGTACCTCACAAAAAGGATCCTAGGCCTTAAACACATGTCCTACATGGAGATACTCAAGAAACTTCAGCTGTTCTCAGTCCCTTATTGTCTATTTAGAGGTGATCTCTGCTTAACTTACAAAGCCATGTCTGACCCAGCAGTACTTGAAATGCTACACCTAAAGTATTCCCAATCCCCCTGCACCACATGCTCCAGTGATCACAACCTCATTACCACAATTAACAGAACATGCTGGTGGGACAGGTTCATTTCCCAAAGACTGACCATACTCTGGAATAAGCTTCCCATTCATGTCAAGCAGAGCACCTCACTGGCCCTCTTCAAGAGAAATCTTGACATGTGGATAGGTAACAGAAAGTTCACCCCAGGGATCACTCCAGTTGCCCTACTGGATAGGGGCACTGTGGTGAACTAACATAGGGTGGCATGGTGCCTGGGCAATTTTTTTGGGCTAGGCTTGTAAAGACTCCAGGGCCATTAGCCTAGTACATACCTATGAACCTACGGACCTATGAAATTTATTGTGGAGCTTTTCATGCTTATATATTGAATTCTATTCTATTCCTTTCTATGTTATGTATTTTTACATTTAAAGTGGAGATTTTCTCCCTGGACCTCCACTGAAAATGGGCTCATTATGGCCCAGTGGACTATCCCGGTAAATAAATGCAAATAAATAAATAAATAATACCACTTTAGGTAAATCAACAAACAAGATCAGGTGTATGTTAGGGGTTGGTGCATTATGGCTAAGGGAGATGCTTGATAGCTTTTTTGGTTACTATGAGCTTTAGTAATAGTCGAGTCAGATCCGAGGTTCAGATCCGAACTCAACAGTTAAGGAAGAATGAAAATGGATGACCCAGATGGAATATTATGATGAGTGCATAGATTCCTGTTTTTTTTTCTGCTGATGACTCCCCTTTCTGTTCGATCTAGCATCCCACTGACTTTCCTGATTGCTCTCTCACACACTGCTTCCTTACCTTTCATTCCATTTGATATGATTACCCCAGCTCCTTTTCCTGATGTTACTGTGTCTCCTTCAGTATATTCTTTTCTGGACTTTTTCTTCCTGGGTGCATTATTTATCTACTTTTATAATGAATTTGAGTTGTCATGTTTTCAACCATTCATCACAATTGCCAAATTTATTTTCTGACTTTCTATCCATTCTTCTGTATCGGAACCCTTTCATAATATTCTGCCATCAGCAAAACCAAACTTTTCCTTCCAGATTTTATGTAGCATCACTTATATTGCCATTGAAACGGCTTAGACTCTGTACTGACCCCTGCTGTATTCCTTTGGATTATGAAGTAGGTAAACAGCAACAAGGAGAAAATCAGTCCCAATGTAGAAAAAAGCAGGTTAAAATATTTGAGAAACAACAATGGGACAACCACTGCAAAGCATATATATTTAATAAACAATAAGCAGTAAACAGATAAGCGCTTTCGGAGATGCCTCCTTCATTAGATAATGCAAAAAATATAAAATCAGTCCGCATGTAAATACACTTGAAAAAACAATTACATTAATTAAAACCTTTAACCAATTAACATTTTCTAGTCTTTAAAATAGGTTTTAAAGGTATGAAACCATTTAAGCCTGGTGGAACATCAGCTTTCAAACCAGCTATCCAGTGGGTTTCTTTAACTTCTGTGGCATTCTTTATATCACCACCTCTAGATGCAGGAGTGTAAATATTCAAAGCTATAGATTTAAAATCATGCTGTGGAAATTCATTAATATGTTGAGCTACTGCACTTCTTTGCACATTTCTCCATATATCACCCATATATCACCCATATGCTGTAAAATAAGTTCCTTTAACATTCTGTTGGCTTTACCGACATAAAAAGAAGTGCATTCTGAACAGGTTGCTATATAAATCACATTTTTAGTAGAACAGCATACATACTGTGAACACTTATATATCCTTTTAGTAACAGGATGCTCAAACATATTATCAGTCTTAATATACCTGCGTGCCTTACATCTTTTACATGGATACCTGATTTGCCACTATATAATTTACCTAGGTTATTCTTATCACCAGGTCCTGGTCTGTAACATAACAGTCTCTTTTAGTTACGATTTCTCTTGTAGCTGAAGTTTGGCACATCACCTACTATATTTTTCATCCTGTCATCAGACAGTAATATCTTCCAGTTATTTTGTATTATATTCTTTATATATTTAAAATCAGTACTAAAAGTAAAGGGTATCCTAAACTTACATATTTTTCTCTGTCCCTTATTAATTGAATCTCCAGTACTCTTTGAATACCAAGGTCTACCTTTCCCATCTCTCATGGACTTAACCCTTTCTGATGCTTCCCTAACTTCCTTGCTTTTGTAACCACATTCTAGCAAATTATTCTCTGTTACATTTTTATGATGTAAAAAAAATCACTTCCCTTACTACAAAGTCGAGAAGTTCTCAGAAGCTGATTATCCATGACATTCTTAAAAATATGGTGGGGGTGCATGCTACCCCTATCCAACAGAGCATTTTTCCGGCATGACTTATGGTAAAACAAAGTGCTTATTTTACCCCCTTCATCCACTTTTAATAAAATAAAAACAAAACCAAATGACTGTAGAACCCCAGGCAGGAAGAAAGAAGAAATCCACAGTTCACAAAAACAAGTCCACAAATTTATTTGTAAGCGCTTTCATGCACCCTCAATACGTGCACTTCCTCAGAGTCTGAGGAAGTGCAAGTATTGAGGGTGCATGAAAGCGCTTACAAATAAATTTGTGGACTTGTTTTTGTGAACTGTGGATTTCTACTTTTAATAAAATATCCAAAAATTCTATAAAATCTACTGATGAATACACAGTAAATCTTAAAAATGTGGTGGTTGTCTCTAAATAATTAACAAAAGCATCCAATTGTTGTGTATCCCCTTTCCACAAAAAAAAGACATCATCCACAAATCTGCGATATAAGCCCATATGTGCTAGCCACGGATTTTCTTCAGTCAAAATGTATCCCATCTCCCATTCAGCTAGAACCAGGTTTGCATAGCTGTTAGCGCAGGGTGTGCCCATGGCAACACCCCAACACTGTAAATAAAACTTCTGTTCAAAGGCAAAAGCATTGTTCTCGAGTACAATACTCAACAACCTGCATATACGTTCATCATATTTTTTGTCCATATATGCTACTCTTTCATTAAAGCAATATATGTACCTTAGCCCTATATCATTAGGAATGACTGTAAAGAGATTCTTTACATCTAAGGTCACAAGAATAAATTTTGAATTTGAATTCAAGATCTCCATATATTCACTTAATTGTTGTAAAAAATGTGAAGAGTCTCTTAACACAGAGACAGCCTTATTAACCATAGGTCTACGTTGTCCTTCTACCCATTTAGAAATTGTTTCTGTAACCCATCCTGAGCCATTTACTATTGGCATCCTGCTTATTATTTATGGGTTTCACAATAAATGGGTCACCTGTGATAGAATCGGTCTTTGCTGAGGTCTGCTTTTCTATGTCTCTACTTCCTCACACTGACTAGGATCACAAAATACCTAAACTACAGTTCTTTTCTAGAGTATTTTCATATAATCTGTTCCCATGCTGATGCTATGTACACAAGCTACTTAGAATGAAGTAGAAATTTGCCTGACTGCTAAGAACCAAGAAAATGATTTCTTGTTTAATTTGTCTCACAAAACATGCACAAGTGTTCTGTAAATAATTCTGGATTAAAGCTGAAATGGTATTTAAGATGCATTGATTATATTTGCGTTGCTGTTCCTAGTGTTATGGACACTCATTGCATTTTAAAGAGTGAACTACTAGTTCCCTTCCACACAAATGTAAACAATAAGGCATATTTATTTATTTTTTTGTTTTATTTATTTAACATTTGTTGACCAGGAAAGTCCGACTAGGATAGAGCCTATTTTCAGTAGAGGCCCAGGGAGAAATGCTCCATAGCAAGCTGTGAGTTATAGATTCTGACATGCACAGTCCATTACTGTAATTGATTAAAATACTAATTTGAAAATAGTAAGACTTGCCCACCAAATAACACAAGAAGCTGTTCAACTCTTGGCATTTCAGATACTTAGGATATTTAAATCAAGGTTAAAAAATTGCTAGCTCATTTGGGTACTTGTAGCAAAAGCCAGGCTACTTTTATTATTTTGTAATCAGTAAAATTTGATAGACCACTGGGAGTACTAGATTGGGTGTTTAGTGTGCATCTTTGCACAATTGCTGAAGTGCAGTTTGTGGGTTTATGTATTCAGTTCATCCACATGTAATGCAATACAGTCAAACATAATCAACTGGCTTAACCACAGGAAAACTGAATATATTCAGTAGGGGTATTTAGATTGTTCAAAGATACGTTTGCTGATACATAGTTTAGGGGTATACAGAGGACTGGAAAATTATTTCTTTAATGTTAGATGCAAGTGTTTTGGTGACCAAATTTGCTATTGTCAGTAATTTTACTTTCCCCTAACATGCATTGACCTTGAAGTTGGAACAATCAAATTTGTGGGTGGAGAAACAACAGTTTTCATAGGGTAAGGGGGGTTGTGCCCCCAAAACTATATTTTTGAAGCTATGTTTGTGAATACCTGACCACTGATGTTGTATGTGTTGACAAAAACTCTTCCATTCAAAAGTCATATATTCTAACCAATAACCTAAGACATGAAGAACTTCACTGCAGTTGTACACAGGTCTTGAGTATACCGTTTAATTTAATCCTTAGCCTAAAATTATGTTGGACTCAGTATCTTTATTGCTCTACTCAGTCTCTAATCAATTAGAGCTTAGAATTTGTACTTATTTTATAATGTGCAGTACTGAACAAACAAATGATAGTTTTCACGTTGGTCATGTAATAAGCTCCTTTGCTGACTTCAGCCTGATATGCCATGTCAATGGATACAAACACCTTCTGTCCTCAGGTGGTTTCCATCTGCCTCTTTCCACATATGTAGATAACCTGATTTGCAAAGTCTGTATACTGCAAGACTGCAGACATCTTTAGGTGATATGACGATTCCACAATATGGTTCTGCAAATTATAGCGCTGGCTTGAAATTCCTAAACACCCAGAGAAAAGCTTCCAAAATATGAATCTTCCTTGAATTTAAAATAGACATTAGATTTTACACCCAGTTCTGAGAGCACAGAGCCAGCATTTATCCTATTAATTACGAGCTGGTATTGCCTGTAGAATGGAATGGACCATGAAACACTGAAATGGTTCATCCTACTTGCTGACCTGCAATATTGTAGTTTAAATCAAGGCATATGCCACATGCAACACAATGTTCCCTCCTTTAATATGTGAGATTTTGAAGCCTTCACTTTATTTTCATGCCATCAGTGTCATCTCTGCCTGCTTGATTTTTAAATTCATTATCAATGAAATTCCTATTGCTACTCTCACAGCATGTCTCTTACTTTCACTGCTTGGTGTTTCTTATATAGTTGTGATTTGAGAGTTTGGGATTGTTAACATGTTGTCTGCTATATTTCTTGTAAACATTTCTGGTTTTAGCACCACAGTGAAAAGGTACTACAGAAAGTATACTTGTTTAGGAACACATTCGCTTAGCTTTTTTTTCGGGAATGGACATAGCTTCCCACTGTTCCTGTACTTTCTTCAAAAACTTGTTAATGATCATTTCAGAAACAGCAATAGCTTTACATGTTTAGAACTGAGAAATACACTTTTTATACAGAATTTATCTTAATCTTCACATTAGTCCAAAGTTTCTCATTGTTTAGACAAACAGCGTCAATAAATTTCTTTGAACAACATACACCTTAGACAGTTTATAGCAGGTAAGCCTTTAGGGCTCTTGCATGTCCTGAGTTCAGCAAAACGACACAGAAGACTTAAGGACATGCCTGGGAGCCCTACAAATGGTCATGGGTCATGCCCCAAGTGCTTGAAAAACCACTGTCTCAAAGCCAGGGACACAAATGTGTTGGGTGCTGCTCATGCTCAAACTCAAATATGGGTTCAGGCAGGCAGCTCTAGGGTAGAAGCTGGAGGAAGATTTTATGGTTAGGAAACAGGAAAGGAATTTTAGGGTTAGGGGACAGGAAGGGAGTTTTAAGTTTAGGGAGCTGGAAGTTTTAGAGTTAGGGAGTAGTGAGGGAATTTAGGTTTTGGGAGATTTAGGGTTAGAGTTTAGGTTCTGGTAGGGCTATACAGTTTTATAGGCTTTGGAATTGGGAGGGTTATGTAGAAATGGAAGACTGGGCTAGTGGGAGTTTGACCATTTGCTTTTTCAAGCAAGTGGCAATGAACAAGTGTGTGATGAGCTACTAGCATGCGAGTGCTTATGGCAGACCGTATTTGTATTATATTTTAGTAGTATTGTTTTATTATTACTTATTTGCAATTAGTAAAGTATTTATATTTAATTTGCATTTAAAATTATATGACTAGTATAGAAATAAAATAAATGAAAGTTATTCTCATGATTATTATCTTCTGTAGATCGATACTGTTATATTCTCAAATTTATTACTAATGCAGCTTGCAAGGAAGTAGTATATTTGCTCTTTTGAAATTCACGTTATTTTTCCACGCATCCCTCCCATCTCTAAACTGCTGCCAGGCATTAATCCCCAAACCCTGCAGTCTCTATTGTCATATGGTCAAAGCTCCTTTATGTAAATAATAATAATTACTGTTATTATTGTTTGTTTAGGTGGGCTGTGTTTTTTTTTCATTACTTGGTCACATTTACTTTTCAGTCTTGCACTTTAATGTTACTGTAACAGTGTAGGTGCTCTTGTAACCTTTATTTATTTTATTTTATTTGTGCGTGTCCAGCATCATATCAGGAGACAGTATTACAGAACTGCACAGGAAGAAGTTTGGAATATCTGTCACAGCAGTCCACAGGAGCAGATGTAATCTAGGAAGCATAGATTTTTTTTTCAAGTACCCATGGGTGGCTACAGTGCTTAGAACTGCTACCCCACAATTCTTGGATGTTAAGTTGTCAATCTCGCCTTCATTCTTGCTGGATGGGTTCGGCTCCGACTCGGCACTTGCTAAGCTCGAGAGCTAATTTTACCAGCTCGAGGCAACCCTATATCATCCCATGATGCAAGGCGGAGACTACCCCGATCTCGTTTGCCGCTTTGCTAACGAGGTGCATCTTTTACCAGCTCTAGGTAAGTTTTTCTTATAATAAGACTTTTAGTCTCATCCCTTTTATTTTTCATAACCTTAGTAGTTTTGTGAACTTTAACGTTTATTTTAACCCTATTCCCGTTAGTGTTCCCTTTTTTTGGGGTTATTTATCCCCTTCCCTAGGTTAGGCCTTAGGCCTTTCCCTTTCCTAAATTTTCCTGTCAGGGATTTTTGTGTCTGTTTGAGTGTTGTATCCCTGTTAAGTTTAGACTTTTGGATTGGGTGTTATTTGTGTGTGTGTTTGTGTTTTTCCTGTCAACTTGTGTTTCCTCGACACAGCTATGTCGAAGGACACAAAGGTCTCAGGCTTCAAGAAGTGTGACTCGTGCTGTCAGAAGATGTCTCTGACAGACGGTCACATTTCTTGTGTTTACTGCCTGGGACCTCTGCACCTGCAGGACTCTTGTGCTATCTGTCATGCCTTCAGCCCAAGAGTCCTGCAGGAGCGCAGAAATAAGTTAATACTGAGGGGCTTATTAAAGCCTGAGAGCTCCCCGACTAAGTCGGCTCCAGGGAAGCCCTCAAAACCTGTTAAGTCTTCGGCTGCAAGTCCCAAGCCGTCGGCTACTGGTTCAACTTCTTTAGTGTTGAGATCGGCTCTGGCCAGAGCCGATCCTTCCATGCTAGAAGTCACAGTATCGGCTCCATCCAGCGCCGATACTGCTAGATCTGGACACTCAGTGTCGGCTCCGGCTGGAGCCGACGTATCCTCGGCTCCTTCGGCTCCACCTATCTCTAAAAAGAGATCTCGATCCCCCTCATTGGAATCGATACGTTTGGCTCCGAGATCACCCTTGCTCTCGGAGCGGAGCCATCAGAGCCGTTCTTCTCGGTCGTCCAGGCTGTCTGATCACAACCTCGAGAGAGTGGTGAGTAGACTATTAAAGTCTCAGGCATTGGCCCAAATGCTCCATAGCCCATCTCAACAGACGGTAGCTATTTCACATCCACCTAACATTCCTCCTTCGACTCTCTTACAGCGCTCGGAGCCGGAGCTCCTCGGAGCCGTGACTGTTGTAGCTTCGGAGCCGATACCACCCCTTTCGGCTCCATCGTCCTCTGCTCCGATTTCCTCCTTGAGGCCTTCATTGGAGGGATCCAGGCATTTGGTCTCTCTCGTCGGCTCCGAAGAGGCGAGTGGCATCGGACCCTTGTCCGACCCCGTTCTCCCTCTCGGGGCTTCGGCGTTGGTGAGCTCAGCCTCGACATCTGCCTCGGAGCCTTCCCTCTCGGTGAGGCCTGGAATTCCTATCTCTTCGGAGCGGGAACCTTCTGGTCTCTCTGATGGGAGAGCCTTCGAGGTGATGAGGAGTGTACTAGCCCCTGGGCATAGTCAATGGTCAGTTCCATCAGCTCCTCCCACTACAGTGCCTGCTGACGTCTCTTCCCACTCTCTTGCTCCCGGACCCAGAGATCCAACACCTTAGGTTTCCCCATTGGGAATATCTTCCTCTTCCGAGGCTTCTCCTGATCCGTCAGGTGAACCTCCGCGTAAGAGGACATGTAAGAGGAAACATCTAGACTCCCCCGAGTCTATTACATCTGATACTGACTTGGATGAATCGGAGGGATCCCCAAGGTCCTCCTCTAAGGATGTCTCTTTCTCAGACATCCTTGAACTCCTTAAGCAGAGGGGGAACTGGCCCTCCCTTAATCCTTCCGAGGACGAGTCAGTATACCTGGAGGCGTTCGGATCTCGACCCTCCACCTCCTGGGTGTCTCCGCCTTTTGACCCTCTTATGGATGTAGTGGCTCGGAAGGCGTGGATGGCCCGGGATTCGGTGGAACCTATTCCTAGGAGGCCTTCTAAATTCATTACGGCCCCACCAGATAGGCAATATTTGACAAAAGGTGTCCCGGTTGATGCCATGGTGGTGGCTGCAGCCACCAAGAAGGAACTAGCTGATCCTTCAGTACCTGTCCATCCTCCTAACAAGGATTCTAGGACTATGGACAGGTATGCAAGCGATTTTTCTTCAGCGACCTTTGCCATGCGATCGCTGAACTACTTGTGTCACTTCACCCGCCTTCAAAGAGATGTTCTTAAAGAGATGGGAGAAGTTTTACAGGATCCGTCAGCTGCTGGGTCTCAGGATAAGATTAGCTCGCAGCTAGGAATCCTTAACTCCATTGTTAACTCCTCCATGCGGCTCATTTCTTATGCAGCCGATGGAGTGAGTAGAGCCGCAGGCACAGGAGTGGCTTTAAGACGTCAGTCCTGGATGCGACTTTGTAATTTTGCAGACCCCTTCAAGGCGCCCTTCACAAACTCCCCTTTTGATGGTTCGACCTTGTTCAGACCTCAAGTGAAAGACACTTTGACTAGATGCGAACAAGATGGCAAGACTCTTTCTGCCGTAGGAGTCCGTTTCTCCACCCCTTCAAGACCTTACCCAAAAGGTCAGAAGGGAGGGAAAATGTGGTTCCGCAAATCTCAAGGAGTCACACCTGACGCACAAGGTCAGTTTACCCCCAGAGGCAGAGGGGGGTAACAACAACAGACACCGCCCTAGGGGCAGATGGGGTCCGCAGAATCAGGGTAGCAGAGAGCCTCTTTCTGACCAACCCTTCCAGCATCCCTGAGATGTTGCCCGATTGTCCAACTTCGGAGGCAGTCGGGGGAAGATTATCGCTGTACCCAATAGCCTGGCTTTCCCTTTCTCAAGACAAATGGGTACAGTCGATTATATCCGAGGGTTACAAAATTCCCTTTATTTAAACCCCAATTCAGCAAAAGGGAACCCTTCCAGATGTTCCACCCGGTCTAAGGGAACTAGCAGTACCAGAGATATCAAGACTGCTAGCAAAAAGAGCCATCCAGCCAGTCCCAGCAGACCAAATAGGATCCGGAATCTACTCAAGGTTCTTTTTAGTTCCAAAAAAGACAGGGGACTGGAGACCAATATTAGATCTGAGCAAACTAAACAAGTTTGTAAAGAAAACAAGATTCCGGATGGTCACGCTTCAGTCCATTCTACCCTTTCTGGGCAAGGACAATTGGATGTGCTCGGTAGATCTTCAGGATGCGTACTATCACATAAAAATTCACAGGCGCTCCAGAAGATTTCTCCACTTTCAGCTGGGGACCAGTCACTTCCAATTCAGGGCCCTGCCCTTTGGACTCACTACAGCCCCCAGAGTGTTCACCAAATGTATGGCAGCGGTTACGGCTCACCTGAGACGTCAAGGTTTCCAGGTGTTTCCATATCTGGATGACTGGCTCCTCACTGCCACCACCAGGCATCAACCTCTCCAGGCCAGAGATTACACCATTCACATTTGCAGAGGGCTAGGGATTTCTATAAATTTCGAAAAATCTGCCTTGTCACCTTGTCAATCTATTACTTTTATAGGCGCAAAATTGGACACCGTACAACTTTCAGCAAAGTTAACAGACCAAAGGATCTTGGACATTCAAAGTCACGTCCAGGTGATTCTTCTCAGCTACAAAATTCAAGCCAGATTTGCTCTGAAAGTATTGGGTCTTATGGCAGCCGCCATAACACTTCTTCCCTTCGCCCGTTTTTACATGCGTCTTCTACAATGTATGCTATTCGCCCAATGGTCCTTTCAACAACTACCCATGCGTCACAGGATCATAATCACTCCAACTTGCAAAAGGCATCTGACCTGGTGGATATCGTCCCCTCAAGTCCATCAGGGCAGACCCTTTGTTCCTCCTGCCCCGGTCGCCACGGTTACATCGGACGCCTCCCTGATCGGGTGGGGGGGCATTATCAGGGCAGGATGGTCCATGGCACTTGGAAACCTTACGAATACCATCTGCACATAAATGTCCTAGAGATGAGAGCAGTGCTTTTAACGTTGCAAGCCCTCAACGACTCTCTTCCCCTGGGAACTATTGCAGTCCAAACGGACAATATGTCCGTAGTGTGGTATATCAACAAACAGGGCGGAACCAAGTCCTATCCACTGTGTCGAGAGGCTCTCAGACTTTGGCAATGGGCAATCTCTTCTCAGCGGTTTCTGATAGCAATGCATATCCCCGGGAAATCCAACATCATAGCGGACAGGTTGAGCAGAACTATTCTCATGCCTCACGAGTGGTCTCTCAAACAATCAGTGACGGAAGAGATTTTTCAGGAGTGGGGCCTTCCTTGCTGCGACCTTTTTGCTACACCTCAAAACAGCAAATGCCCAGACTTCTCTCTCTTCCCCCTTCCAGGCCATCCCCCCAGAGACGCTCTAACCCAAGATTGGCCCCGGGGACTTCTTTATGCTTCCCCCCCCCCTTTCCGCTGATACCTCAAGTAATTCAGAAAGCAACCACCTTGAGAGCCAAGTTGATTCTCATTGCCCCTTATTGGCCTCGACAGATATGGTTTCTGTTCCTACATCGTTATCTCTTGGTACAGCCATGGCATCTGGACCCAGTTCCAGATCTTCTGACCCACCAGTCGGGGCAGCAGCATCAATCCATACCTTCTCTCAACCTCACTGCTTGGTTGCTCCACTTCCATCCTTAGCCAGGCTTCCTATGATTTCTAATCCCGTCCGGGATATCATAGTAGCTTCCCTAAAATCTTCTACCAGAAGGATTTACACTAGTAAATGGCAACGTTTCTCCTTCTGGGCAAAAGCTAGGAACATAGACCCCTATACTGCTCCGATTCATTCGGTCTTGGACTTCCTAGCTGAGATTTTTCATTCAGGATCCTCTTCCTCCACAGTAAAAGTTCAGCTGGCAGCTATTTCGAATTTTCATATAGGCCTTTTGGACCACAACATTATGTCACATAAACTTTGCAAGGCATTCCTTTGAGGTATCTTTTTACTTAAACCTCCGATTAGAGACCCCCCCCCACCACAGTGGGATCTAAATTTAATTTTAACATCCTTGATTCTCCCCCCTTTCGAACCTGCGGCTGCCTGTTCGTTGAAATTTCTTTCTTGGAAGACACTCTTTCTAGTCGCCATTACTTCTGCCAGGTGAGTATCTGAGCTTCATGTTCTCTGCTTTCGTCCTCCCTACTTAATTTTCCACAAAGACAGGGTATCTCTAAGGACTAATCCGTCTTTCTTACCCAAAAGTGCCATCGCAGACGAACCTAAATCAATCCATTGATCTTCCAGTGTTTTTTCCAAATTATTCTGATAGAGCAGAACAAAAATTACATTGTCTTGATGTTCACCGCCAGCTCAGATATTATCTAGACAAAACTAAACATTTTAGGAAATCTGATCAACTGTTTCTATCCTATGCAGAGAACAGGAAAGGCCTTCCAGTTTCCAAGGTGACTTTATCTAGATGGCTGTCTTCTGTGATTACTTACATTTATCAGCTCAGAGGCAAAGAGTTGATTTCTAGGCCAAAAGCCCATTCTACCAGAGCTCTAGCTACATCTACAGCTTTTCAGGCTAGACTTCCAATAGACACTATTTGTGCAGCAGCCACATGGGCCTTTCCTCATACCTTTGTTTCACATTACAAATTAAACTTGGCCTTCAGAGACAGAGCGAATTTTGGTTCCACCGTTCTCAAGAGTCTGTTCCATTGAGCCACCCAGGATAGAGGTGCTAGGGACGCGGTCCCATCCAGCAAGAATGAAGGCAAGATTGACAACTTAACATTAAGAAGTTATGTACCTACCATAACGTTCCATGTTAGTTGTCTTCTCTCGCCTTCTTTCTTGCGTCCCGCTCTCCATCCCCCTAGCCTGGTCAGACCGAGAAGATTATGCCTCTTCTATTAAGAGGCTTTATCCTTTTTTCTAGCTAATCAGCTTCTAGTGTCACTAGATTAGGTTGATCCTTTTCAGAGGATTATGATGATTATGATTGTCATTTTTAGTATTGTTACTTTTCTTCCTTCTTTACAGTTGGAAGAATATATTCCTAATTTCCTTAGCTACCAAATGAGATCTGGGTAGTCTCCGCCTTGCATCATGGGATATAGGGTTGCCTCGAGCTGGTAAAATTAGCTCTCGAGCTTAGCAAGTGCCGAGTCGGAGCCGAGGATCGGCTCCGAACCCATCCAGCAAGAAAGAAGGTGAGAGAAGACAACTAACATGGAACGTTATGGTAGGTACATAACTTCTTATTTTCCAATATGGTTTTTGGCTGGGTGCCACCTGTGCAGAGTCTGCACATACTTTCTGTGACCATGTGAGTTTTTTCTTTATACTCTGATTTCCTCCCACATCCCCAAAGCATGCTGTAGGCAAATTGGTAGAGAGAGAGAGAGTGTGTGTGTGTGTGTGTGTGTGTGTGTGTGTGTGTGTGTGTGTGTGTGTGTGTGTGTGTGTGTGTGTGTGTGTGTGTGTGTGTGTGTGTGTGTGTGTGTGTGTGTTTACATGATTCCTGTGCTGAGTTAGTGTGTAATTCAGGATTGTTTTTATTGCCTTAAACCTAACGACTTTGATTGGATAATTAGACTGGTTTCTGTTTCTCTACCTTTAATAGTCAGTGTTTTAAACCAGTTGTACTTATTTGCTCAAGCTGTTCAAAGCTACAGTGAGATAAGTCTTCTGCCATTTGCTCTGCTGTGGTATTGGAAAAAGATAAGTGTTTATTTTCAACTGTTTTCTGCACTTCTGTTTTACTGTATATCTGTGTAATCTGTGCAACTGTTTTTTGTTCCACCCTCCTGACCAGCTGCTGTTGTGGTCTTAAATCTTGGTGGCTTTGAGTTGCCCCCTAGTATAAAGTTGATACTGGACACTCCCCCAGTCACATTACATCAGCTCATTCTACTGTTTATAGTGAGAACTTAGTGTAGCGCACCCGCAGGTATAGCTGAAGAGATATGGGTTCCTTCCTACCTGACTCTGGTGAGACCCCTATAGGTCCAACACACAAAGGTGGCAAGAGGGACAGATTTTATTCTAGGTGACACATCTAGTTTAAAAAAGCAATAGCACAACCATAAAAAATTATGTCAACAGTGCACCAGTTAGCAATAAAGCAAGGTGAGATATGCATACAATAAAAACATACATTCACCCTCTTCCCCAAAACTCAACAAAAGAAAATCTTGACATTCAAATATGCACAAAGAAGGCAATATCAATGAGCAGTAAAGCTTTATAATGCAGCAATACAAACACGGGAAAAATGCAATGTCATTAAGCAATAAAAGAGTCATAATACAACAATACAAATATGAGAAAATGCAATGTCATTGAGCAGCAAGATCCTCGAAGACAGCAGTACTAACATGAGCAAAATGCAATGTCATTGAACAATGAGGATTTATAGTGCCACAATACAAATATGAGAAAATGCAATGTCATTGAGCAGTAAAGGTTCTTTAAGGCAGCAGTACCAACATGGCAAAATGCATTATCATTGAAGAATAAAGATTTATAGTGCCACAATACAAATATGAGAGAATGCAATGTCATTCAGCAGTACTAACATCCGTTACCCCCTTGATCAATTATAAACAGACCAACTATGAAACAGTCTATTTTACCCTGTTCACTGGCCAGTGACTATTTACAGTCTTGCTGTCGGCATGATGGGGCCCAAGTTGGAGCTCATATGGATCCCAGTTATTTGTAATCCACAAAGCATTGGGGGGGGGGGGCACAATCTTATAAAAATATAAAAATGATGGCCAGAGCCTCTCACCACTCCATCAAGAATATCCTAGTGACCAGGTGCTGTGGTTCCTCTGATGTGAAAAGTGGAAAATCACCTACCAGAATTCTGGTAATCATCTATGGCTTCTCAGTACTAGGCTCAAGGGAACTCCTTTTCTTGCTGAATTATAGCAGGCATGGAGCTACTGGTTTCAGACTTCTCTCCTGATTCCACAAAATACCATGATCCAATCTGCTACTTTATTTCCCTGCCACAAAGCACTAGAAAAGAAAATCCAGTTATGTTGCAAGGCCCTTTTCCCTTCAGATACGTGTTTCAGTCTTCCCTCCTTCAGCTAGTGTTCCAGTCCCCGCTTTCACTTTCAAAATTGCCTTTTATATTCCTAAAAAGGAGCTCCACCTTGTGGTGTAATAGGAAACTACAGTCTATTACTTCTACATGAAATACAGTGGGAGCTACACTCTCCCCTCACTTGAAAATCTTGGGTGCCCCCAAGTCAAAGGTAGATTAGCGGAAAATATTTACAAACACTAATGCACCATCAACCGAACAATATTTTTGCATTCAAAAAAAGTACATTCCACCAAGGGTAATCAGCCTTATGCTTAACTTGGGGTGGGGTGTCACCACTGGAGTAGGAGGCATAGGGATTATGAGTGCAGACCTACCGATGATCTGTGGTCACAGGTTACTGTGTACTCTGTCCCAAACTGTTATAGGTAAGTCTCTGTGGGGGCTGAAACAGTCCCTGCAGTTCTGGTTCGGAAGAGACATCTAAGGAATTTTGCTCAGAAGATTTGGCACTCACATCACATTTAATGTCTAGTTCTTCGGTAGGCATATTGTCTACTTCTAACTTCTCTTGTATAACTTCACTTTCGTTTTCCAGAACGGTATGACTGTCCTCAGCACTATTTTCTGAAGTTTGCATAGCAGGGCCTCCATCAGTATCGGGTTCTGTAAGAGGCACAGAAACATTACTTAGTCTTTTGTTAGGTCTGGGATGCTCAAAATGACAAGGAATGAATTCTGGTGCATTTACATTGAGATTACAGCCCACAGGGTCTTGAACATCCTCATAAAAAAGCCCACTGAAACCCCAGTCATCATCACTGTCCTCCTCTCCTTCAGCAGGAGGAAGCCTAGGCTCTTGACTACTGGAGAGAATAGTTCCTCTCTGCCTTAGCCTTCTGGATCACCTAGAGTTAGGCTTCCACTGAGCCATTCTGGGTTCCGGATTCATGAGTCTCACTGATTTTGCCAAAGGTATTAAGTTGTTTCGGTGCCAGGTTTTAATGGGTCCTTCTTTCCCCTCAGGGCAAATTTCTTAAACAGGGATATTAGGTAGCTGAGAACAAATTATGTAAATCTCAGATCTCCAGCAGTCAGCTAGTTTATGCTTTCCTTGTAGTCCCAAATTTCTCAAAAGAACTCTGTCCCCTCGCTGCAAATCATGCATCTTTACTTTTTTGTCATAAGCCTGTCTGAGGTTCTTCTTGAGTCTCTACACATAACTGCTGTGAGATCGCACTGGTGTATTATCATCTGTGACTCCAAAGGTGACATCAACAGGAAGAAGAGCTTCTCTTACAAATATTAGGAAGTAAGTCGAGAATCCTGTAGTATCATTTTTAGTACTGTTGTAAGCATGCACCACTGTGGGTACATGTCTACTCCACTGACTCTTCTTCTCAGCAGATAGTGTCCCCAACATGTCTAGTAAAGTTCTGTTGAAACGCTCAGGCTGAGGATCCCCTTGAGGATGATAAGGAATGGTGCGGCTTTCTTGGACTCCCAACAGAGTGAGTAGCTCATGGACAAGCTTGCTCTCAAAATCACATCCTTGATCAGAGAGTATCCTTTTTGGCAGGCCACAGTGTACAAAGAGCTTCGCCACTGTAATAGCTTTCTGATCGTGAGTGAGAAATGCTTGAGCATACCTGTTATAGTGATCTGTCACCACCAGCACATTACTGATCCCACCTTCATCCGGTTCAATGCACAGAAAATCTATACAGACCAGTTCCATGGGTCCACTACTTTCCATTTGACCCAATGAGGCAGCTCTGGTCAGCAGAGTCTTTCTCTGAATGCAATGAAGACATGTACAACAATAATCCTCAACATCTTGCTTCATGCATGGCCAGTAGAACCTGTCTCATACCAGACCCATAGTTCTGTCATAACCAAGATGACTATGTTCATCATGCAATGACTGGAGTACTATTTCTCTGTACTTCTGAGGAAGCAACAATTGCCATTTTACACTGCCGGGTGCACTAGGAGATCTCCTATACACTAGTCCTTTCTGTATCTGGAGTCTGTCCCATTCTTAGGCCAAAAGTCTTGCCAGAGGATGAATATCCATGCAAAGCATATTAACTTGTTTCTTCTCTAAAGCAGCTACCACCAGTTGACCTAAGGGATCTTCTCTTTGATCTCTCCTGAGGTCACTGTTACTCAAAGCTGGTAGCGATGAAGCCTGAAAAGTGACCAGATTACAGTAAGCTTGGGGTATGCTTGCTGCAGACAGACTCAACTTCTGGACCCAACATTCAGTGTGTTGAGAACAGGTTGCAATCTGACACATAGCTCTCACCCCTGATACTGGAATTTCCACCCATTCATCATCGGGGTGTAAATCTCCCTGAGGTCTTCCGGACAGACTATCAGCATCTCCATTTCCATGTCCTCGATGGTATTTCAAACTAAAATTATAGTTGCATAAGAGCTGCCATCCATCTGTGGCCAGTAGCATCTAGCTTTGCAGTGGTCTGGATGTATGTCAGAGGATTGTTGTTAGCCTGCACTTCAAATTCAGCCCAATAGAGATAGTCATAAACCTTGTCCACTACCGCCCACTTTAAGGCAAGGAATTCCAACTTGTGTGCAGGGTAGTTTCTTTCTGTGGGGGATAAACTCCGACTGATAAAAGCCACAGGTCTCAGCTTCTTGTCATACTCCTGGTAAAGGACTCCTCCTAAGCCATCCCTGCTAGCATCCACATGTAAAGTGTATGGCTTTGTTTAGTCAGCATATGCCAGCACAGGGGCATGTGTGAGGCAGTACCTAAGCTGTTCAAATGACTCTTCGCACTCAGGAGCCCAATGATTCATGATGAGTTCTTTAGAACCTCTCGGTCCCTTAGGCTTTTTCACAAGGATATGTTCATCTGTTTCATCTGCTTTCTCATCATTTCGGAGCAAATGGTTGTGGGGTCTTGCTATCTTTGAAAATCCTTCCATAAACCTTCTATAGTAACTGCAGATCCCAGGAAAGATCGCAGCTCTGTGATAGTTTTGGGTGTGGGCCAAGAAGTCACCACTTCAACTTTGTTGGGATCTGTGGATATTCCATTTGCAGACACTACATGTCCCACATAGGTCACTGAAGGTTGGAAGAACTTGCATTTGTCCAATGACAACTTCAGGCCTTCCTTCTCTGTCCTGTCCAATACCTTTATCAGTCTTTCTTCATGCTCCTCTAGGGTCCTCCCAAAGACAATGATGTCGTCCGGGTAGACTAAGACTCCCAGGAGATTCATGTCTCCAACTGTTCTTTATAAAACGATGACAAGCACAAACACATCAATGAACTAAACACTCCACTAGGTAGCGAAAGGAATACCACCACAGAGACAGTAAAGCAAATCCTTTATTCACAAGTCAGTCTGGTACCTCGGCATTTCGTCTTCAATGGAACAATTCATCACACAAAACCATCTCCTTAAATACAATATTAATGAATTCATTCACCAACCAACCATCCAGTTCTAAATTGATTAATTAATTAATTGAACCAATTCATTCTTTGGACTGCAAATACAATCATTGCATTGTTGTAATACAAAATTCTTTTTATCACAAGTTTATAAATACATTTCAAAACTCGTGGTCCCCAGTCCAAAACATATTATATAACATTAACTAAATTGATGGATGAATACTTCAAATGCACATAATAAATTATATTATTATTTTTTATTTTTTATACTCTATACCACATACCGATATAATATATACTTAAACTTCACAATATAAATTCATTAAATATTACAAAATTCAATAATTTATCAATTAACATGTCTATAATACCAAACTCACCTAAGTGCAATATATAATAACATGTCCCAAAATATTGAAAAATTGAATTTATAATAGTATACCCATATCCAAATTCATACCACCAGGGTATAAAGTATGATAATTAAGAATCATCTTATATTCTAATTTATTGAGCTGAGCATTGAAATTACCTGCATCAAAATGTGGCCTCGCTAAAACACTGAAAATGAATCCATCCATACTACTGTTATGGACACTGATGAAATGTAAAGCTACAGGGCTGTCCAGATTCCCCCTTCTCACGTCTCCTAAATGTTCTAAAATACGAATTTTAATTTTTCTAGTAGTTTGACCAATATACCATAATGGTTTGGCGCAATTACAACCCAAAACATAGGCTACCCCATGTGACAAACAGTTAAATATTTCAAAAGCCCGATATTTTTTTCCATTAATTTTCTTTCCATATAAATTTCTAACCATATGACACACGGAGCATCTATCACATTTTTTCCATACCAACATCCAAACCAGGCATTGAATATTCTAACTTTTGACTCAACAACTCTTTCAAATTGTTAAATCTTTTACAAGAAAATGTGACACGCTTGGGAAATAAACGTCCCATTGTCACATCTTCACAAACTAAATACCAAAACCGTCTAATGATCTTCTCAACTACTAATGAAAAATCTGAATATCTGGAGACGAAAAACAATCTTTCATCATTTTCAACTGGACATTGTCTACTATGGCCCTGACATGCCTTCCCCCGCCCACCTCCATATATCCTTCTTTTAGTGGCTAACAATATTTCTTCTGAATAGCCTCTATTAGAAAGTCTAAAAACCACTTCCTCAAGTGTTTTATCCAATAATTTTGGGTCAGATGTATTTCTTAGAATCCTTTTAAATTCCCCTTCAGGCAATGCCTTAATTAAATGTGGAGGATGCATGCTGCTAGCATGCAATAAATTATTCACAGAAGTTGCCTTCCTAAATGGTCTAAATTGCACCTTATAGTCTTTCCCAACATAAAATTCAACATCCAGAAAATAAATCTTTTCATCTGAATGTTCAAACACAAAGTTAAGCCCATGAGAGTTCAAGTTCAAATCCTGCATGAAAAAATCAAATTGAGATGGCCTTCCCCTACATACAAAAATGAGGTTGTCAAAGTATCTTTTATAAAAAATAACATTGTTAATGAAAAAGTTGTTTTGAGACATAAATTCCTTTTCAAACTCCCCCATGTATATAATTGCATAGGTAGGAGCAAAAGCTGCTCCCATAGCTGTTCCTTTAACTTGGAGGTAAAATTCCTTCTTCCATACAAAATAATTGTGTGTGAGACTATATTCTAACAATGACAACAAAAATGCAGTTCTGGGGCCTTCACCTATCACCCTACTCATTGCTTCCAGGCCCAAAGCAATCAAAGCTGAGCTCAACAAATTAGAATATAAGATGATTCTTAATTATCATACTTTATACCCTGGTGGTATGAATTTGGATATGGGTATACCATTATAAATTAAATTTTTCAATATTTTGGGGCATGTTTTGCACTTAGGTGAATTTGGTATTATAGACATGTTAATTGATAAATTATTGAATTTTGTAATATTTAATGAATTTATATTGTGAAGTTTAAGTATATATTATATCGGTATGTGCTATAAAGTATAAAAAATAAAAAATAATAATATACTTTATTATGTGCATTTGAAATATTCATCCATCAATTTAGTTAATGTTATATAATATGTTTTGGACTGGGGACCACAAGTTTTGAAATGTATTTATAAACGTGTGATAAAAAGAATTTTGTATTACAACAATGCAATGATTGTATTTGCAGTCCAAAGAATGAATTGGTTCAACTAATTAATTAATCAATTTAGAACTGGATGGTTGGTTGGTGAATTAATTAATTAATATTGTATTTAAGGAGATGGTTTTGTGTGATGAATTGTTCCATTGAAGGCGAAATGCCGAGGTACCAGACTGACTCGTGAATAAAGGATTTGCTTTACTGTCTCTGTGGTGGTATTCCTTTCGCTACCTAGTGGAGTGTTTAATTCCAACTGTTCTTTCCATGATTCTCTGGAATGTTGACGGTGCATTTGATAAATCTTGAGGTAAGCGATCAAACAGAAAAAAATCCCAAAGGGGTGATGAAAGCAGTCTTCTCTTTATCTTCTGGGTGCATAGGGATTTGATAGTATCCACTCCTTAAGTCTGGCACACTGAACTACTCACTGCCCACCAGGCAGTTTAGAGCATCTTCAATCTGGAGAGTTGTGTACTCGTCTGGAATGGTTTGCTGATTCAGAGTACAATAGTCAACACATATGCAAATGAACCCATTCTTTTTCCTGTCAATGACAATGGGAGAGGCATATGGACTTCTTGACTTTTGAATTATCCCTGCAGCTTTTAGTTCTTTCAAATGTTTTCTTAAGTCCTCCAAGTCCCCTATTGCTACCCTTCTGGAACGTTCCCAGAAGGGCCAGTTCTATTTTACTCTTATTCGGTGTTCTGCACTTTTTGCACAGCCTACATCTAGTTCACTAGTAGAAAAACAATTTTTCTTTTTTCATTTCAGCTCTTTAACTCTGGTTAGCCACTCAGGGGGCAAGAGACCACCTCCTATCTCAATATCTTCCAGCTTCAGCTTGTTGGCTCTGTTCTCATTCCTTGTCAACACAGAAACAGGTAAGGGAGTGGCAGCATAAACATTTCCCAAATGCACTTGTGAACGCAGGACAATGGGAGTACTTCCTTTATTTTTCAACCCCACAGGCAAAGTGTCATAAGGATGCTTTAACCTGTCCGCAGGCCAAATTTCTGGGACTGGTCCCAGCCCCGGTGGCAAGTTACTTTCTGGATCCGTTTCCATCATGAGATGAGAGGAAACTGTTTGTCCACACATCCTCACTTTGGCTCTTAAACAGGTGACCTGACCAGGATGAATTATATGCTCATTCCCAGACAGGGTCCACACATGACCAGTTTCATCTTTCTTACTATCCTTCTCCCTTTGAAGGGCGCAGAAAATTGGTCTCAGGAGAGGGTGTAGTGTTGGGTGTTCCCGGGTCAACTGAGGCATTAGCATTCTTCTGACGAGGTCAGTATTTGTCCCCACTAAAATAGATGCTGAATCCTTTCCTTTTGACCTGGGGCACAAAACAGCGAGTGTTTCAAAAACTTCAGCTGACCCAGCAACTGGAGTGAAAATTCTAACTTGAGTGAGACATAACCATCATAAGGGAACTTTGTGTCACTTAGCCCCCATATCTCCAAATCTTCTAACTTTTCAGGTGGCAAATGCTTTAAGTATTTTTGTTAGAAGTCTCTGTACAGAATGGTGATTTGTGCACCAGTATCCAACAGTGCTTTACTATACACTCCTTCTATTTTTACTGACACAACAGGGGACGGTCCCAGTAGGCCCTTGGGTTGTTTCTGTTTCCAGTGTTGTTCAGCTGTATGGCAGTCAGCATGTGGTTGAGGTACCACTGGTTGACCTCGCCATTTTAATGGATAAAACTCTTGCTTAGTAATGCTTTGCGGTCTCAGATGCTGAGATTTTGGTGGAGATGGCTTTCCAATTCAGTTGTTCACCTCAGATGAGCTAGAAGTGTGCAGTTTCTCTCCCCTATTACAAGGGTTAGTGTGGAAAGGAAATCCAGGATGCTGTCTCTTGATGTTAGATTTTATGGAGCTCTTTGTAACTGGGCACTCAGCTGGCCCCTTCACTGAGGCCCTTTGAAGTTTCCCTGCATTGCAATAGCCAATAATAGTTTGTTCACTCTTTTCAAGTTCTCTGCATTAGGACACTGTCACATCATATGCCCTGTATCTCCACAGCGAAAACAAAATCCAGTAGGAACTCTGAGCATTGGCTGATTCGTTTTTTCCCTGAGTCCTTTCGTGGAGGTTCTAGCTGATGTATTCCTGCCTTCAGCTAAAGTTACCATGGCATTCTGTAATTCTGCAACTGTCTCGGTAACTTGAGCTATGCCGTCAGTCAGGGAAGACACCTGCATCTGCAACTGTGACACATCTACATTGTGGACATTCTGGGCCACGACTCCTGTTTGAGTAGTGAGCATGGCTATAGGCTCCTGCTGGTGTTCACTCACTGTTTTAGTTTCTGTTGAACACTGAGATTTGGCTTCCAACAGGGCTTCCTCTTCCCTCACCTCTTTTAACAACTGAGAATAAGTTAGTCTCTTCCCTATTTCTCATCGTCATTTTCCACACAATGAGATCCATAGCTTGGGCTCCCTGTAAAATTTGTCCGATCCGTACTTGGTCAGCTACTTTCAGATCTGCCCCCTTCTTTAGGATGATCTGGTGGAGTATTTTATCTAATCGCTTAATGTAATCAGATAGTTTCTCACCAATTTCTTGGTATGTATGTTCAAACTGATACAGTAGGTCAGCAGCCCTCTCGGTCCTTCCAATCACATCCTGCAGTACTCTTAAATAGTCCTTGGCCGTGCAATCTTGCTTACCCATCCTTAAGTTGTGTATTGTATCCGCAGCTAATCCTTTTAGACTTTCAGCTATCTGCTGCTTTTTCTGAGATTCTGGGATATCCCACTCATCTAGGGCTTGTGAGGCCTGATCCATCCAGGATTCAAAGTCTTCCTCTCTCTGAGGTGTGGGTTGTTTGCCAGAAAAGAAACGCAATTTGCGGTAGCCAAACCCAGTGAATGGCTGTGTAGGCTTTAAGCATTTTTCTACAATACTTCCCAAAGCATTCAAAACTTCCGGCCCTCTAGTATTTATGGGCAGTGGAACTGCAGCTTCTGAGTTCATGTTTCTGCTGGATTTGCTTTCCTCACATACAAGGGAATAGGGTGGAGTCCAATTCAGTACAGGCATTCCCAGATGAGCCCCCAAATGTAGCACACATGCAGGTGTAGCTGAAGAAATATGGGTTCCTTCCTACCTGACTCTGGTACCTGACTCTGGTGAGACCCCTATAGGCCCAACACACCAAGGTGGCAAGCGGGACAGATTTTATTCTAGGTGACACATCTAGTTTAAAAAGGCAACAGCACAACCATAAACAAATTATTTCAACAGTGCACCGGTTAGCAATAAAGCAAGGTGAGATATGCATGCAATAAAAACATACATTTGCCCTCTTCCCCAGAACTCAACAGAAGAAAGTCTTGACATTCAAACATGCACAAAGAAGGCAATATCAATGAGCAGTAAAGCTTTATAATGCAGCAATACAAACACGGGAAAAAATGCAATATCATTAAGCAATAAAAGAGTCATAATACAACAATACAGATATGAGAAAATGCAATGTCATTGAGCAGCAAAATTCCTGAAGACAGCAGTACTAATATGAGCAAAATGCAATGTCATTGAAAAATGAGGATTTATAATGCAACAATACAAATATGAGAAAATGCAATGTCATTGAGCAGTAAAGATTCTTTAAGGCAGCAGTACTAACATGGCAAAATGCATTAGCATTGAACAATAATGATTTATAGTGCCACAATACAAATATGAGGGAATGCAATGTCATTCAGCAGTACTCACATCCACTACCCCCTTGACCAGTTCTAAACAGACCAACTATGAAACACTCTATTATACCCTGCTCACTGGCCAGTGACTATTTACAGTCTTGCTGCCAGCATGATGGGGCCCAAGTTGGAGCTCATGTGGATCCCATTTATTTGTAATCCACAAAGCATTTGGGGGGACCACAATCTTATAAAAATATAAAAATGATAGCCAGAGCCTCTCACCACTCCATTGACAATATCCTAGTGACCCGACACCATGGTTCCTCTGATAAGAAAAGTGGACAGTCACCTACCAGAACTCTGGTAATCATATATGGCTTCTCTGTACTAGACCCAAGGGAACTCCTTTTCTTGCTGAATCATAGCAGGCGTGGAGCTACTGGTTTCAGACATTTCTCCTGATTCCACAAAATACCATCATCTGGGATTTTAGCCAGAGACAGACACAATCTGCTACTTCACTTCCCTGTCCCAAAGCACTAGAAAAGAAAATCCAGTCATGCTGCAAGGCCATTTTCCCTTCAGCTACGTGTTTCAGTCTTCCCTCCTCCAGCTAGTGTTCCAGTTCCCTCTTTCACTTTCAAAATTGTCTTTTATATTCCTGAAAACTACAATCTATTACTTCTACATGAAATATAGTGGGAGCTACATTAGTAAAGGCCCACCCATTTAGCTTCTGAACCATGAATTATCTTATCTTCTGTCTCTTCACTTTCTACTAAAAAAAATGTATCTCTTCTACTTCATTTATGTTTGCCATGTTTATTACTGCTTGTTGGTAGATGACAGTATTCTACTGAATTGCTGCTTTATTTGTGCTGTCTGTTACTGATGTGATTGTGAGCTATTTTTTCAAAGCAATTAACTATATTTCTTTGCTATCTACTGCAATTCATTACTGCTTAACTGCATTTTACTGCATTTCGTTGCTGTTTAACTATATTTTTTCATACTTTGAATTCTGTTCTTTTGACTATAAGTGATTAATCTTTGCTTCATTGTGAGTTTTTTCTTACTGAGTTCTTAACCTTAAAATTGAATAGCATAGTCTAGATACAGGTCTGCTGCATCCAGAGCTTCAGCTGCATGTTTTTAACCCTTTTTGGTGTATTCCAACTACAGTTTTCCCTTAGAAGCACTTGTGTTATCATCTAGTAGTACTACTGTTACACTTTCCTCCCTTTACCCTCTTAGCTCTTTCAGTTTCTGACAAATATGGATGGACAATTTCCTACATTTTCTCCTGCCAGTCTGGTCAATATGGACATCCTGAGACAGTGTAGCAACTGCCTCATGTACATGGACAACCCTCCACTACTACCATCTAGGAACACAATTTGTGAGATATGCAATTACATTAAGCACCTAGTGCCATTGCTCTCTCCCACAAACCAGTATATCTGGCACTGATAAGCTTGGCAACATGGACACCACACCTCAAGCACCACCCACACCTACACAACACACCCCCACATATGTGGAGGTCCTCAACAAAAGCATACCCATGGAGACTCCCCATTTTGTGGAATAGACTCCCTCTCCACATAAAGCAGAGTACCTCATTAAACCTTTTTAAGTGCAACCTGGATAACTGGATGGGGAACAGAAAATACACACCTGGGATTCCACCTGTGTCCCTGCTTGACAGTGGCATAGGGTGCTACCTTTTTGGAACATGGGCTAAATTCTTGGCTATGCTTGTAAGGGCCTCAGGACCAATAGCCTAGTAACTTCCTATGATCCTATGACTTTTGTAATAGGCTGTGGCTCCCCTGTAGCCATGAACTGAATTTAGAATATCAGAAAATCAATGAAGGATGCAGAATTATTATGAAAAAGGACTTAACAGAAACACTTTCTGAAAAAAGAAAAAATGTCAAGAGGGCTTGCTGGGGTAGGGGTAAAGAATGAATGGCTGTTACTAACTCTTTTTCTCTTTCTCTTGGGAGAAGCAGTGAGGCTTTCTTCCCACCTGGTTAATTAATGTAGTAGAGTCTGCAAACTATAGTCGTGGCAGGTAAGTAACATGTTGAATGCCAGCAGAATGTCTGCAGTAGACAGTATGCACATGGAATTTAAAGAAGGTCCAAACATTCTTGTGAAAAGATGCAACACATGTAAACACACACACACACACACACATACACACACACACACACACACACACACACACACACATATGCACTCTGACTGCATTGATGACAATGCATGCTCTATAGGGAGGTGTAAAGGGTAGGCAGTCTCCTTACCATCAGGATGGCACCATCACAATACAGGGACTGATCAAACCCATCAAGACAAACCAGGATGGAGTAGTTAATTTGTGGCAGGGATGAGATATCCACTTATTATGCTGGTTACCCATGTTCTTGTATCAGCTGGGATTCTAGAAGGCTGGTCATGGAATGAAGGAAATTAATTGTGAGTTAGTCTCCCTCTGGCCTGTGCATGTGTTTGGGTGAGTCCTATGCAATTCCTGTGCTGTTTACTCCAAACTGGCTGCATCTGGAAATATCCATGTACAAAATGGTGAAAGCACAAAAATCAGAGAAAAGACTGCAAGCAACCATACTTTATTTGTTGTAGTACCCCCCCCCCCACCCCCCAACAAGTGTAACCTTTACATTCTCTGTCTAATTTTATCCCTGGGAAGATGCATAAAAATATAAAAATAACAGATTCAGTGTGGCATTTCTGATTTTTATAATATCTCCATATTAATTATGGGTGTCCTTAGTACCAGAATAAAAAAAGTTGAGTGATTTCCATATCAAAATAGTTGACTTTATGCAAATAAAACCTTGTTAACCTACACATTATAATATTTGAGGAAGGGCAGAGGTCACACAATTGTCTTTGATGGCAGATAGGATTGTTAGGTAGGCTGTCTGCATTTTATTATTTTAGAAAAATAAGTCTCTATTAACTTGATAAAAAAAAAAAAACACTGCACAGTCAGAGACCACCAAGTCTAATTTAGCATAAACATTCTTTAATCAATGCTTTCGTCAACAAGACTTCATCAGAAATATTAAAACTAACACACAGCTCACTATAAATAATCTAAACGTGATGAAAACAGAATTAGAAATCATTCAATTAACTAATTAAATGGTATGCACAATTAAGAACAACTTCATTAAAACTTACAAAAAACTAATAAAAATTACAGAATATGCAGTTACTTTTTAACATATACCCTACGATTTTTAAAAAAACATTTGATATTAATGACATCATTCAAACCTGATTTTTTATCTGCCCTTAAATTAATTTGCCATTTAGTCTCCCTTTGTTCTAAATAGTTTTTGAAATCACCCCCTCTTAAACTCAATTTACCCTGTTCTAAGACAGAAAATAGGAGCTTATTGAAACCAGTACATTCTATGCTGTGTCTGTAAAGGGCATTCTTTGTGTCCTCTCTTTTAATGCTATTTATATGTTCTCTTATCCTGGTATTCAAACTCCTGTTGGTCATCCCAACATAAAATTCTAAACATTTGCCACAGAGAGCTATATAAACCACTCCATGGCTTTTACAAGAAAAAGCTCTTTTAACTTGAATAGTATATGGAATATGAGGCAGTTCCACATACAGTCCCTCCAAAATGTACCTGCACATTGCACAACCATACCATTTATACATGCCATGTGGCTTGTTTGTAATATGTGATTCACGAATCACAGAGTCCCTACCCTTCTCTATAACAGAGTTTTTAGATTGTGATCATTTCTGTACACAAATCTAGGTCTCAACCTCACTACTTTCAACAATTCATGATTCCCCTCAATAATTTTCCAATTTTTCAATGACATTACGAATAATGCCCCCATCTGTAGTCATAGACATGTTGAAACACAAATGTCTCTACTCTGACTCCACTCTATCATTTGCCTTAAGATTCATTATAGGTGCTTTTTTTAAAATAGGTGGATACCAGGTCTCTCTCCTATCCCATACATATTTAACCTGTTCTTTCAACAAACCTTCCTCATACCCCCATCCATAAATAGTTTGGTAATATACTCAAACTCTTCAGCCAGCAAATGATCCTCACTGGTCATTCTGCTGGCTCTGATGAATTATCCCTTAGGGATATTATTTTTTATAAATTTAGGATGCTGACTAGAATGATGTAAATAGCTGTTCATGAATGTTCTCTTTCTGTAAATTTTACTAACAAACATTTTATTAGTATCATCCCATTTTAAATTTACATCCAAGTAATCGATACTAGTGCCAACATCCCCAACTACAAATTTCAGAAAAACAGATGCTGTAGTCAACTGGCTAACTAAGGATTCCACTGTGTCAAAACCACCAGCTATAATAAAAAACAGGTAATCAATGAACCTTTTATAATACAGAACATGAAAAGCATTTTTAAAAGTCTCTAAAATTTGATGTTCCCACCATCCCATGACAATGTTAGCGAAAGAGGGGGCTACCGGAGACCCCATGGCTATTCCTTTGACTTGTTTATAATACTGATTGTTAAATAAAAAATAATGGTTATCCAAAACAATCTCTAATAAACTACAATAAAAATTGATTTCAGTGCTGGGCATCTTAGTGTATTGACTTAAATAAGCTCTAACATACTCAATACCTGTAACATGTGGCATACAAGTATATAAAGAAATAACATCTAAAGTGAACATGATATGTTGCCTTGGGTCGAACACAAAAGTTTTACGAAACTCTCTAATGCTGTCTAAACAATTCCATGAATTCTTAAGAAAGGACCCCAAGTCTTGAACTAATTGAGTCAAGAGGGCGTCCACCATCAAAGACACACCTTCAGTAATATAATTAGGGGCCGAAATAATGGGCCTAAAAGGGGGGGGTCAGATAAACTCTTATGGGTTTTCGGAATACCAAACAGGACCCCAATTTTTGGGTTCTCAATGTTACAAAAATTATATGTCACCTGATTCAAGTCTCCACTCATCAAACTGTCATATAAAAAACTGGAAATGTATTTGTAACATTTATAAATGTCATTAGTTACCACTCTCATGTATTCATGTTCATTAGATAAAATTTTATCCAGTTTATTAACATAATGACACTGGTCCATGACTACTAACATGCCCCCCTAATCACTTTTCATGACTCGAGTGTCTCTGTTGTCAGCCAACTCTTTCATGGCTGACCTCAATTCAATGCTCAAATTGTCATAATATATCACATATTTGTTAGTATTATTAGCCAATAATTCTCTCATCTCATTTTCGCATGATGTTTCAAACACTTTTAAAGTGTGATTTAACAATGGGTTATAACTAGATGGTTTGACAAACAGAGATTCAATGCTTCTGACATCTTTTAAAATATATTTTAGATTTAATGTTCTAATATATATATTTTAAATCCAATACAGTGTTGGTAATATCTGCCATCTTAGAAGGCACAAAACTGACACCAAACCTTAAAAGTTTTAAATGATATTCACTTAATTCAAAACTGGACACGTTCAAAATGTCTGTTTCAGATTCGTTGTACCTTATTCGTTGTCCGTCGTTGAGTCAGAGACCAGTCGCCCTTTCTTCCTGGTGACCATGGATTTTACTTCCGAAGGTCTCTGCTCTTTCTCATAAGTTAAAAAAGCCTTTGGCTTGGCACCAAGCTCTTTTTCAGTCTTATTTACATTAGAAGCATGTGAAATGCCATTAATTTGTTGAACTTCGGTCTTTGGTACCACATCTGTGTTGGAAACACTGCCAAATCCCACCTCATTAGCTTTTGGCAAACTCTTTCTCTCAAGCTGAATCAATTCTGCAGATGTAGCGGAACCTTTCCACCCTCGTTCTTTAAGGTGTACTGACCCAGAAGACCATTGTTTCTTACCAAAGAAGGAAAAAGTCTTATTTTTATTACTTGAAAAAGCAGTATATGCTATGTCCATTTCATATGCAGCTAAATCGCGATCTAATTTATTTTTTCTTTGAATCAAAACCCTTTCATGTTACTCGATGCAACAATGTATTTTCAGTTCTCTGAACACAAACTGAAATCTTGTCTCTATGGCGCGTTCTACTTTAACAATTTCTTCCTTCAGCTCCCAAAGGGTTTCATGATTACGTTCAATAAGCAAACCCAAGAAACTAATACCCACAAAGTTAAAAAACTCTTTTGACTTAATGAAGAAAGGGTCTTTTTCACTGACACCATTGGGACATTTAAAAAAACTTAAGCCCTTCGGCACAATGCCAAGTTCAATACACTTATGAAAATACTTGTTTTCAATATCCACACTCTTATATTTTTTGAGCAATTTGTTTAAACAGTCACACTGTTCTCTATATAGAGTCAGTTCTCCTGGGTCAACTAACCTTTTGGTGTTTGTAAAAGAATCACCACCATTATTTAAAACCACTGCAATATTGGCATAAGTGTTGCATGGCTTTGCAGCCCTTTCCTCCTGCATGTCGTTCTTCTTCGAGGAGATGATACTAAGTCCCTTGGTATTCACCTCAACGACAGTCTCCATCTCATCCTTGGACCCAAAACAAACTGACTCCACTCTGGAATGCTCCTTGGCCAATAACTGCAGAGATTTTTGTATACCCTCCAATGTTTTAAGTAAGACCTGTTAAACTATGCTCCGGAGTCCACTGGATGGTGTAAATGCTCAAATCTATTAACTGGTCTCCTTGAGTCTCGGACATGGCTGCACGATAATAAAACAAATAACAAAAGAATGTGCAATGTGCGACAATAAACAAATAAAAACAAAAAACACTGCCACAGTCAGAGACCACCAAGTCTAATTTTGCGTAAACCTTCTTTAATCAACGCTTTCGTCAGCAAGACTTCATCAGAAATATTAAAACTAACAGACAGCTCACTATAAATACTCTAAACATGATGAAAACAGAATTAGAAATCATTCAATTAACTAATTAAATGTTATGCACAATTAAGAAAAACTTCATTAAAACTTACAAAAAAATGAATAAAAAAATGACAGAATATGCAGTCACTTTTTAACATATACGATTTTTTTAAAAAACATTTGATATTAATAACATCATTCAAACCTGTTTTTTTATCTGCCCTTAAATTAATTTGCCATTTAGTCTCCCGTTGTTCGAAATCACCCCCTCTTAAACTCAATTTACCCTGTTCTAAGACAGAAAATAGGAACTTATTGGAACCAATACATTCTATGCTGTGTCTGTAAAGGACATTCTTGGTAACCTTTCTTTTCATGCTGTTTATGTGTTCTCTTATCCTGGTATTCAAACTCCGGGTGGTTATCCCAACATAAAATTCTAAACATTTGCCACAGACAGCTATATAGTCCTCTATTAATGTGAGTCTAAATGAATTTGCTTTGCAAATTTGTCTGACAAAATATGCAGTAAGTACAAGAGTATCAGTAATGAAGGGAAAATGAAGCGTGGTGCTGTCTTATGTACTTAAGTAAGTGAAATGCCGCATATTATTAATTTACTTTTGTTGGCCAAGTTAATCCCACAAGACCTGTAGCCTATTTTCAGAAGAGACTTCCTGAAATGTTTATAAATATAAGATCCTCCAACGCTAGCTATGAGAACAAAATCTCCATTGATTCTAAGGGCAACCGCAAAGCATTATATAGCTATGTCAAGAATCTCAATGGCAATGCCCAGATCTACTCTGAGTTACAGCACAACGGCACGAAAATTACAGCACCAACTGATATTGCCAAAAACCTGGCAGATAGGTTCAGTGCTAACTTTACCCCCATCTCACCCCCTAAGGGGCCCATATCTATACAGAAAGAATGCAGAGTCCCTGCAATCACATCTATGAAGGTAAAAGCTGCACTGTCTAAAACCAAAAACACAGCATCCATGGGACCAGACAACATTCCAGGCTGCGTTTTTCACGAACTTCAGAACAAACTGGCTCTCCACCTAAGCACCATGTTCAGTCATATTCTCACGTCAGGCTTTGTGCCCACTGAATGGCACGCAGCAATAGTTATCCCACCCCACAAAGGGAGAGCCACCACTGATCCTGGAAACTATTGCTCTATTAGCCTGACGAGCCTCTGCAAGGCCATGGAACGTATTATCATGGAACTCATAAACAAAGACTGGTAACCTCCAAACTCTGGACCCCACCCAGTTCGGGTTTGTGAAAGGCAGATCATGCCTTCTGAGCTTGATTGACTTCTTTGAGGCAGTCACCAAAGCTGTAGACAAGGGTAAGGTGGTTCACACAGTCTATCTTGACCTCACCAAGGCGTTCGACATGATCCCCCATTCTGGAATTATAGCTAAACTCACTAAAATAGGTATAAATCCCTGCGTCACAAGATTGGTTACCAACTGGCTCACTGACAGAACCCACACTGTAAACGTTGCAGACTCCAAATTTGACTTCAAACCAGTGACAAGTGGAGTACCACAGGGTTCAGTCCTGGGACATCTGTTTGGTATCTACTTTTCTGAAGTACAGGCTAACACAAAAGGCCTCTGGCTAATGAAGTTCGGAGATGACTGCAAACTAGGAGCCATAATCGAGTCCCCAAATGATGTGGACATCCTACAGAAGGGCCTAACTGAGACAGATGCCTGGTGTCAGAGGCATGGCCTCAAACTCAATGCCAAAAAGTGCATTGTCATCCCCTTTGGTAAAAACTCTGTACCCATGAACTACCACATAAACGGCAGTCTACTTAATGCTGAATGTGTGATAAGAGACCTTGGGACCCAGGTGGACAGTAGTCTCTCCTTTGATAAATCACATTGCCACAGTAGTCAGGAAATCCTTCTATGTGGCACACCTCATCACAAAAGGGTTCTCATCCAGGAAAAAAGAGGTCATTGTTCCCCTCTACTCGGCACTCATTAGATCCATTATAGAGTACAACGCCCCTTTTGGAATGTACCTCACAAGACATCTGCAGCAGCTGGAAAGACCACAGAAGTACCTCACAAAGAGGATTACTGGCCTCAAACAGATGCCGTACACTGACCGTCTCAAAAAAAAACCCCAGCTTTACTCTGTAGCATATCGCCTACTCTGAGGAGATCTCTGCCTAACATATAAAGCTATGTTAAACCCAGAGCTGTTGAACATGTTACACCTAAATAAATCCCAATCCCTCCCAGCTACATGCTGGAGGGATAGATTGCTGTCCCAGAGACTTCCCATACTCTGGAACAAGCTACCCATCTGTGTCAAGCAAAATTCCTCATTAGCACTCTTCAAGAAAAATCTTGATGAGTAGATGGGAAATAGGAAATACACCCTGGGGATCACTTCTGTGTCTCTGCTCAAAAGGGGCACAGGAAATTAACTTTCTTAGGTGACATAAGCCAGGGAACCTTGTTGGCTAGGCTTACTTAGGCCCTTGGGCCGATAGCCTAGTACCTACCTATGAACCTATGAGGAAAGTATACTTTGATTCCATATTTCTATAGCTGTATTGTGAGATAAATAAAAAGTCCTCTCAGTTTAGAGGACCAAAAAAGTCTTCAGGCGCTATTATGTGTCTACATAATACCTTTTTATTCAGCAGTGTACAATTCTAAATTGTAGCAAAATGCTATCTTATTTCCTTGCTACAGTCCCTAAAACACTGTCATTAAAATAGTCTCAATTGCAACAGTGGCTGTTTAAATGTTTATTGATACCGCTTGCAGAGACAAAGCAGCACTGTGCCCATTGTGCCAACCATGTCCTCTAACAACTTGCACCCAGAGCAGCCATCCCCTTCACACTGGCCTTCCTGTGGTTTTAGGTCAGAACAGGAATCAGAGGGAATCTGGTGTCTTCTCAGTAAGTCTCAAACTAATGCCTTAGTGGATGAGGTAGTACTGTCACGTCAGCTATCCTCTGTGGTTCAGGAAATCCAAGCAGTGGTACATGAGTTTCAGATCGTGTTTGCTTCTAAACCAGGGTGTATCTAGCTTTAAAAGCACCATGTAGACATAAGAGCAACTTTGTTCCTTGCAGGATGCCTGTGGAAGTCTAGTAAACTATGTAGGATGAACTGCAGGAAATGTTAAGTCACTGGTTCTAATTTCAGATACAGTGGTTTTGGAGCTGAGGTTTCTGCTAATCATTCCTCTGTCAGTGTTGACAACTCTGGGGTCTTCAACATCTGCAGTTTCTTGGAGCCTCATCATTTTACTCATCATTTTGAATATAACATCCACATCATGTTCCCTGTCATCCTATAACATACACATACAATAATCACAGGTAGAGAATTATATCACTGCACCAATGCTGCAATGGCATATACCCTCCTAACTCTGTCCGCTTACTTCAATTTACATTTTTTCATTCTTTCAACTCTTTAAAGCTGTTTAAAGCTGTTTTGTAGATAAAGGCATATCTTTAATCTTTTTGTTTTCACCCACCCCCATAGGACTGAGCCCAATGTCTCCTCTTCCTGCACCCAGTCTGCCCATTTGCTCTGCGGTAGCAGGAGCCAGGAATCCCCAGACTAGGTGAGATCCCTGTAGCCTATTCCTTCTTGTCCCGGAATTGCAGTGAAATCATCTGTCCCACACTGAAAATTAGGTGTCAGCGAGTGGGTCAATTTGCTGGTCCTGTGGGGCACCCCCGATGTAGCTCAACTTCTGGACAAATCCAAATATAAAGGAAATTCAAAGAACCAAAATTAGTGATAATTTTTAAATACTACTCTATTTCAATTAAACAGATAATAGAACATTTTTTGAACAATAAGAAGTATGAAACTTAAAGGTCTGACATTATTGACTGTCATCCTCAGTGATTTACCAGAAAATAAAAAAAAATACTTGGACCAGGGCAAAAATATGAGATGAAATCAGGAACATTCTGCAAAATGTGATGCCTTCCAAAGTGAAGCATGCTTCTGCAGACTGAATTCCCCTTGGCTCATTGTGCAACAAGTACATGACAGAGCAGGGTCAATAGTCTCAGGCTGCATGAGGTAGAACATTTCCACTAGGTGTCACCCATGTGGCAAGTCACAGATGCCTTCCTCAACCCATGATGGGTGAGCTGGCAGTGGCCACTCACTTCCTCCAAATCCACCAATTTCTACAGGCATCTGAGCCACTATTCCAACTTGGGTTACCTGTGACATAGTCAGAGCTTTATCCCTGTATACCATACACCTGACTGCATTTTTAAACTTCTTAATAAAAAAATAAAGTAATTAAACACCGCAAAATTGGGAAATGTGGCCTAGGATACATATTTTGAAATTGTCAAATGATATAAAATATGGCAGAATATGATGTTAGCGTCCCAATTTCACTGGCCATATAAAGGACATTTAAATACCAGAACAAGATGACTAAGAAAATACAGTAGGAATGTGATCCACTCATTACTGTTCATGCATTATGCTCATCATTTCAGGTGGCTGCTGTATCATATATCCATATGTTCAATATTTTATTTTGAGAGATAGAGTCATCCATTAGGTTCTGGGACTATGAATAGTATGGCACTTGCCAAGACTGCCACTTCCTAAACTGTTTATTGACTACCCTCTCATTCTCTGCTTTTTAAATAGTACATTTGAAGGAACCAAAGAAAACTATCACAGATTATTCTGGAATGTTGCCCATAGTGGTGTTGGTGGGGGGCTGTCCTATGTGATGCTGAAAACCAAGATAGGATACAATGATCATGAAGGATCATGCATCTAATGGTACTTACGTATGTACTATTATCGTGTCTGGATCCATAAAATATACTATTTTCTGTTTCAAGAACGTGAAAATATTGCTTGCAACTGGATACATAGTCATCTAAACCTCTTTGTGAAAAAAAATAGGATGAAACTAGGTAAAAATGGAAAATTGGTAACAGTGTCCACTGTTTAATGGACTACTGTCATGTGTGAGAGACTCTTGGATATTTGTTTTTTTGTTTGTTTTTTGCTATTTTTGTTACTGCTTTTGGTTTGTCTACACTAATACTTTTTTTTCCCTTAAACTTTTTGCATTGTAATATACTGACCATGAAACCTTCTCAACTGGATTTTAGCTCGGTTTTTTAGAGATATCCAGGGGCCATCACTTAGGCAGCTATGAGGGTTGTTTGTGTCCTTGACAGCATCCCTGGAATGATGACATTTATTATTTGACCAAACACTCTCCCGGGTTGTGGGAGATGTGACCTGCCTCACCAAAGGAACTATAACACCTTCCCCTACATACGTGTATACTGCCATGCACTTGCTGGATGAAGGTCAATTGGTGGCTTGGTGTGCCACATATCATACTCCAAGCCGCAGACCACCTCTTTTCCTCTGAAGGACTGCAACAGCCCATTACAATCTCCCCTCCCCTCCATGCCCATCCTTCATGCCAGCTCTGTCAAGAGCCGGAACCACAAATGGAACTCAGGTTGCTTGACCATAGTCAGGGCTTTATCCCTCTAAGCTACTGGACTGAGTATATGTCTGCTAGACGTTTCATTGTCTGTTGCACACAGAAGGCTGAAATGGAAAAAGAGAAAGAGCATATTAGCTGAGAAAAATATGCACTTTGAACTATTTTAAATTAAGTTATCGTCAGCAAGATAGACTTAACTGTTATGTTCTGATTATTTCACCTAAAAACAAATAAGAAAAAAGCACAAATGCTTGTTTTTGAGGTATTTTTTAGCATATATTATTCTTTGTATTTTGAAGTAGCTCAATCAGCTCAGACTGACAGTATTACAGTGGCTGAAAGAAGTGAGTGTATTGCTAAGAATAATGAAAAACAAAAATGATAAAAGGGTGCTCTGGTGTGCTTTTAGTGTAAAGCTCAAGGTAACACAGTTTTCTAAAAAAGGATAGATAGATAGATAGATAGATAGATAGATAGATAGATAGATAGATAGATAGATAGGTAGGTAGATTGATTAAACATTTGATAACTGGGTGGGTGAAACAGTCCAAGGACCCTTTTCAGTCATAACCTGAGTCAGACAATACAACTAAATATACTACAGAATGTAGAAATAGTTGCACAGAAATTTATATTGGCATTGGCAATAACATACTTATAGATATAGCACAGTACTGAATTTTCATTTAGGATCAGATCATTTTGAATTGTCATTTAGGTACAGTTCTTTACTGACGAGCAGCTTAGCTTACAATAGCCAGGTAGATAGAAGTTCTCCAGTTCGATCCTCGGCTGGGGTGCCTTTTGTGCGGAGTCTATATGTCCTCCCTGTGGTCGCGTGGGTTTCCTCCAGGTGCTCCGGTTTCCTCCCACATACCAAAGACATGTTGTAGGTGGATTGGACACTCTAAATTGGCCCTAGGTGTAAGTGCGTGCATGCGTGTGCTTTCTGTGGAAGGTTGGGCGCCGGGCTGGCAACTCGACACTGTAAAACTCCACTGCCAATCATGAGCGGACAGGTGATCCGCTGTGGTGACCCCTAACCGGGAAAAAGCCAAAAGAAGAAGAAGAAGACAGTTAGATAGATAGTTCAGTTTTTTTTTTTTTGTTTTAGTTATCAGTCTTATGCTGTCTGAAGACTTGAAAATGATCAGCAACTACTTTTTAAAATACATACTGCCTCCAACAAATAGCAGAACCAATGCTTTTTGCAATGAACCTGCTTATAATAATTCACTAAACATCTACATTTTAACATGTATTCCTTTGCACTGGAGAAGCACTAACTCTTCTTTAGTCATCTGTTTTTTATTCATGTTGAAAATAGCTCAAGCAGGAGAAATACTCCAAATCAGGTCCCAAAATTCAACCAAATAATATTTCCATCCGTATCTCCCCTACAACACTAGTCATACCACCCACCACCCCCAATAGTCTTTATTCTTTGAGAGTACTTAAATATAACCTTTATGGACTTCCAAGATGGTTGCACACTGATCGAAAGATTAACTTCAGCTCTCTAAGTATGAAAACAGAAACTGAGAAATAGGATTGTTATTGAAACTGTTGTTGGGTAAAATTCAGTTAATGGCTGGTAAGTACACTGCCTGGACACCAGCAAAGAGGAAGTATGCTAAACCTGAATGAAAATCAACTAGACAGTGGCACAGCAGGTAGTAAACCTGTCGTTTGTGCAAAAGGCTGTGGGTTCTAGTCCCATATGGGGCAGATCAATTGCTGACACTGAAGTGCACCATGGGTGGAGGGGGGGGTACTGCACTCCTGAGTTTGTCGTCCTTCAGATGAGATGTTACACCAAGGTCCCATCTACTTGAGTTGGTGGTAGTTCAGGTGGATGTAAAAGATCCCATAATGCCTGTTGAAAAGGATATGGGAAGTTCCCCGATGCCCTGGCCAAATTTCCCCTAGTAGTTTAAATCCCACCTTGGGTCTCTCCTAGAAAGAGGCTACTAGCCTGGCGTGACTACCCAGTCAGCAAGGGATAAATAAATAAAAAGGTGATGGGAAAACACTGTCTAGGAAGGATACTGCAGCTGTTCAGCAAAAAATAGTTCAAGCTTCAGGTTTGGTTCAAGAGATGGCTTCCAGTAATTTAAAGGAAAAAATAAATCAAATATACCCAGAGGTAATTAAAATAAATGAAAATTGAAGGAATATCTCAACTCAAATAATAAAAGGCTGGAAAAATGGAAGAAGTTTTAACTAGCTGCTCAGATTAACTGATAAAACTGCAACAATCAGAGCCTGAAATAAAGAAAAAGCTGGTTGAATATAGACTTCTCAAGAAGAGCTATTTCAAAAAATAGTAGAGTTAGAATACAGAACACACAAAGAATACTTGATATTTTCTGCTGTACAAGAGAAACGGGAAGGAATAGAATTTAATAATTTTATGAAAGCACAGATAAGCAACTGGACTGGTGTTCCACAGCAGAATGTGTTAATTGAAAGGGCACATCAAGTGTATGCTCCAAAGCTGGCCATGAGAAAGCAGCCAAGACCTATATTAGTAAAGATGTAGTCATACCAGCTGAAAGAGTTGAGCCTGACAAAGCTGTGGCAGAACTGCAAAGTATTAAAAACTGGTGCCAGCAGAGTGTTTGTCAAAAATGATTATTCACTGTACACCTGACAGAAGAGAAGGGAATTTATCCCAGAAGTAAGGGAATGTTGAGATGCAGGTGTGAGATTCAAGCTGCTGTAATCAGCTGTATTACTTTTTTCCTGTCATTTTTGTTGCAGAAAAGGTTGAGGAGGAAATAAAAAATGTTTATACGACAAAAGGTGAGCCAGTAAGCAACAGTATTCTCATTCATCCGACAGTAGGGGTCATAGATTGACTTTCCCAGTGAAACCTTTTCCAATGTTCTAAAGGAAAATTCTTGAGAGACAGAGAAAAGCAAAGGAGCTGACTAGAAGAACCAGTAGTACCTTGGACTTCAATCCCAGAGTCTGGTGCTGGGAGGGAGATGGAGATGAACAGAAATAAGACCCTCAACACTGAATTAGTGAATAAATGGGGGACCATAAGGCTTCAATCAGAATTGTGAAATATGGCCTTGCAAGAAAAAGTGGATTAAAAAGACTGGCCTTTTGTTGACTTTGTTAAACTTGGGGTGGACTGTAAAGCACATACCCTACTTTATGTCATTAAAGTTTAGAAGAACAGTAAATGTAGGGTGGTAACTGTAAATGCAATGTTTTTGTTCTTATTAGTATTTGTGTAAAACATTTCATGTTATAAACTGCATGTTGTATATAATGAAGAAGTTTTGTGTAGTGTGTAGTCAGGGATATTTTAAATGTGGGGGTAGTCTTTTCAGTAACTGCTGTATGTGTTAAATGTACTAAAGTAAACTAGTTACTTAGTTGTTAGAAATATAGGCTTTACAGTATAACAAAAGAAGAAAGGTAGGCTTTACAGTATAACAAAAGAAGAAAGGTTGGCCAAAAGCAAGTTTAATGTTAATATGCTTTGATCTAGAGAGCTTGGGTGGGGGCAGGGGATAAAAGTGCACTGATCTTATTATATTTAGAATTAAGATAATTTTTTTTATATTTGCAAGTATGAATATGTGGGTTAATGCCTTAGGCTTAAGCTATAAATAAGAGCTTTTGAAAGCAAGTAGGATTTAAAATTAAGATAGAATGATGAAAGCCATGAAAAATGCTGTTTCTTGCAACTGCAAAGATATTAGCTTGTTTTTTTCCATTAGCTGTTCTTCAGTGGCAGTCAAGAGGTCTGCAGCTGAAGACAACTGTACATTATGTCCTGACTGAAATTTACAAAGATTCATTGCTGAGTACTTTTCCATGGAGGCAAGTTGTCTGTAAACTCAAGCAATTAATCTTCAGAATTCTGAACATTCTTTGCTGAGGGGAATGCAAAATTTAAGGGTACAATGGCAAGCAGTTTAGTGAAAAATAAAGTTTGAAATTATGGGAAGTATATATGAGATAGTAGCCATAACACTTTACTGCATTTAATTGAACAGCGTACAATTTCATTTTATTTAAAGATAGTTGGTGCCCTTTTTCTTAGCACTTATAAATTGTATGTTTTCTCAAAGTATACAAGCTGTTTTTCATATCTGGGAGAGGAATAGATAAGAAAAGAACAGCCGGTGATCAATGTGTATGTGGGACCACAGGCTGTATCATGCACTTTAGCATGAGTAACCTTAATTTTAAGTTAGGTAATGCCTATGGGTGCAGCTACTGATTTGGGGCAATTGTTCCTATTTGGAGGGTTAAACTTCATATCCGATGCTGTCTTTTTTCATCTTGTTTAACATGCTGGTTGTCAGATCTGGTCGGCTCTGTTCTCAGCACCTTATGCCAAAGTATATGATTTGAGAGCTCTGACTCTTCCTCTACCCACAGTCCCCCTCTCTTGCCTGAATTACTTCAGATCTCATTTGCCACCTACCTAACCAAACATGTTGATTGAGAGCTTCATTCCATTTCATGATAAGTGAAGCTTTTGACCCTCTCTATTTCAGATATTTAAAATTGTAATTAGAATTTACTAGTGTTAGGTTATTCATATAGTAGAATTATAGCTTAGAGTGATTTTTCATAGTGTTTTGCACTGTGTTACTGTGTGTTCTCTTAAGCTTAGTCTTTAGATAGTTATGATTGCATATATTTACTTAAAACAGGTAAAATAGTGTATGATAACTCATATTATACTAGTTAGTGTATTTTTTTCTACTTCTACTATCGGAAAGTCTACAGGCTACAAGAAGTGATTTTCCTTTTGGGAATAAAATCCTACCACAAGACCATACCTCCCAACTGTAAAGATTTTTGCAGAATGTCCAAGTTTTTGCCTCATATTTTTGGCTTGTTCTACATAAAATTTGTGGTTTTCTGGCAAATCATTGAGGATTGGAGTCACTAAATAATAATACTAAATAATGATCGACATTTGTGTTTCAGACTTCATATCCTTCAAAAAATACATAATAATGCAAAACCTGTTATGCTAGCAACTTTCTAAAGTTTATAGGAGAAATATTTAAAATCTGTCTCTATTTGTGCAGCTTTGTCCCCCCATTATTTCTGGCTTTGTCCAGATTTCTTGCAGTCACAGGTTGGGAGGTATGCGCAAGGGGTCTATATTGAATCCACAAATGTTCACAATGTCGAATCTGATATTGTCGACACGTGAACAGCAAAACCGCAGAACATCGAAGAGTTAAATGGAAATCTCCATAAGGGGATATTTCTGTTTACTTCAATGTAGTGCGGTCTTAGAGTTGGTATATTTAAGTAGCGGGGGGGTGGGGGTGCAGCCCTCACGTGGGGGGTGCAGGTGGGCTTGCCCCCCTGCTAACAGCAAGTAGTTTTGTGTACTGACTTTTTTTTTTACTGTTTTTATTAGATATTCAATGTTACTGGACTTTGATGATATGGTGTTGATCATATCGTATTCGAACTTCAGTAACTTTGACTATTTAATACAGACCCATGCTCAAGACCCACACTCACAATGTGTGTATACTGTTTGGGGCCTTCCCACTTGCAGGATTCTTGGTCCATTTGTGCTGCATTTGACACCAAAGCACTCCAAGGAAATAAAGAGAAACTTATCTCAAAAGGGCTCCTTCCCCCTTAGACAGGCTCATGAATGTCTTTGAATCAGGAGGGTTTGTTACCTAATGTTTTGAGGCAGTTGGAACATACTGTCTCCAGAATTCAAACTCCCTCCCAATAGTGTAATTTTTTCCTGAGTCCATTAGCCTGATCTTCACTCACCTGTACTGCAGGAGATCCTTTCATGACCTGCTTCGATAACGTCATCTTCAAGATCTGGTTAATCCACTAGGAGTTTCATTGAATGTGTTGACCAAATATTGTGAACATTTTTGAAGACACAGATTCAGCTTGGAGTCCTCTCGGCTCCATCTCCAAGTAAAGTACTGGGATCAGTTCCTTTGACCCTGACTGTTCTGCCTCCATCACCATACTCCATTTTTGGAGGTGGTTCACATAGGATCCCACTTTCCCACCGTAGTGGTTTCAGAGATGATAGCCCAGGGGACTTTGGCTATGACATCTTCCCTCATTCATGCAGCACCAATGGATCCAGGTCAAGTAGAGTCCCGGAACCAGAACGTTGGAGTTGGAGAACTAATGGTAGAGTCGACTCAGAGATGTTTGGAGCCTTCCCTCCATTTGGGGGCTTCTGACCTGGCTAGCTCCATTCCAAGGTCCTCCTTGGAGCTGTCAGCCCTTGAACTTGAGAGAAATACTAATTCTGCTGTTTTAGGTAGGTCTTCCTCAGCTCTACTATCTTAGTTGGCTTTCAAAGCTGTGGAAATGGCCTTGGCTGGACTAAGATGACTGGAAAATACTCAGAGTTCGGATCCATCCATACTCACCCTGAAGACTGTTCATTCTTCTTCTCACTCTGGTTAACAGGGACCAATGGATCCTATCAGCTTTGAGCCCACTCAGCATTCAAACTCCACATCCAGTTCTGATATGTCTCCCTCAGAAGCCCAAAGGCACATTCTTTGAAAGTGGACTTGCAAGCAGAAACATTTGATGGTGCAGTGGTGCAGTGGTAGCTTTGTCACCTCACAGCAAGAGGTTTTCTAGTTTGATTCTCAGCTAGGGTGCCTTCTGTGTAGAGTCTGCATCATGTCCTTCCTGCATTCGCGTAGGTTTCCTCCGGGTACTCCAGTTTTCTTCCATGTTACAAAGACATGCATCTGGAGCATTTCTCCCCAGGTTTGTGCTGAAAACTGGCTTTGTTCCAAGTCGGACTTTCCCGGTAAATAAATGTTAAATAAATAAATAAATTGACTCCTGTCCTGAGTCTGTCACAGAAGACACTGACTTAAATGAGGGAGAAGGCTACCCAAGATCCCCTCTTGAAGGCTTTTCCTTTGGAGACATCCTTGAATTAATGAGACAAGGGGGGGGGTCCCCATAACTGCCTTCTTCTGATGAGTTTGTGTTTCTCAAAGCTTTTGTGTCCAGTCTTTCAATGTCCTGGGTGGTCCCACCCCCCTTAGTTGACTTCATAGCCCAGAAAGCCTGGAAGGAACCTGATGTGGCTGTGCCCACCCCCCAAAAAAAAATGGACAAAAACCTAGTTGCCCCGAATGAAAGAAAACATTGCTCCAAGGGTCCCCTGTAGATGCCATGGTGGTGGTAGCAGCCACAGAAAAGAAACTATCCAAAGAAAGTTTCTCTCTTCATCTTGCTAAATGGGAGTCAAGGGCATTGGACAGACTGGAGAAATAGACTTATGCTTCAATGATATTTGCTCCCAGTGTGCTGAACTTTATGGCACTCCTTACATGTTTCCAGGGGGATTTGTTCAAGCAGCTTTCAAATTCCGTGCCGGGTAACTTTCCTTTGGATATTCAGAAATCTGTGGATACCCAGTTATCTACCCTACAGTCTTCCTTGAATGTTGCCATGAGACTACTATCCAATTCAGCAGATGGCACACCACAAGCAGCTGGTACAAGTATTTCTGTGAAACATCACGCATGGATGTGGCTCTGTGACTTCACTGAAAGCTTTAAAACGTCCTTCATTAAATGCTCCTATGAAGTTTCCACCTTATTTGGACCAAAAGTAAAGGAAATGCTTACCAGGGTGAGCAGGACAGTAAGACCTTGTCTACCATTTGAATCTGTTTTTCAACTCCTCTGAGATCCTTTTCCAGGAATCAAAGAGGAGGAAGGAAAACAGGTTTAAGAAATCACAAAGTTTTAACCAGGACACTCCTGGAGACAGGCATCCCAGAGGCAGAGACAATTCCATGGGACATTGCCCGCAGAGCCGAGGCCATCCACAGAACCAAGGTTTTCATAGACCTTTTACAGAGAAACCTTATCAGCATCCCTGAATGCTTGCCCAACTGCTGCACTCTGGAGGCAGTTGGGGGGACACTTCTCCTTACACCCTCTAGCCCGGCCAAATATAACTTTTGATTCTTAGATGCTAAGGATCATTACCAGAGGTTATAGAATACCCTTTTTAGAACCACCAATGACAAAACAAAAGATTCCTGATATTCCGCCCAATCAGTTGGAATCTGCATCATCAGAGCTTCTAAAGTTGCTGGACAGAATGGTCATCCAGCTGGTCACCCAAGACCAACAAGGATCCAGAGTCTATTCAAGTTTCATTTTAGTTCCAAAAAGACTGTTGACCTCAGACCAATACTGGATCTTAGCAATCTGAATCAATATGTAAAAGAGACAAAATTGTGGATGGTCACAGTACAGTCCATTCTACCTCTATTGAGAAAGTACATTTGGATGTGTTTTATCAATCTGCAATCTGCCTACTATCATATCAAGATCCAGTGGCAGTCCAGGAGATTTGTCCATTTGTGGCTGGAAGCCAATCACTACATGTTCAGGGTGCTGTTATTCAGTCTCATCACAGCACCCCTAGGTGTTCACCAAGATAATGACAGATTTAACAGCCTATTTCAGGCTGCAGGGTATCCAGGTATTCCCATATATAGACAATTGGCTTCTAACTGCAACCTCCGGGGGACTACTACTGAGATATCAGTCATTCTTGTTCTATCTAATGACTCATTTGGGCATTTTAATAAATGTCAACAAGAGCACGTTATCCCCTACTCAAGTCCATAGAATTCATTGACTGCCACATAGACACTGTACATCAGATAGCAAAACTTTCCTTAACACAAGTCATATCCATAAGATCTGTAGCCCTCTAAGTGATAAACCATCTCTGGCCCAAAGCTTGCCTCATCCTATGACTCTTAAGTCTGCTGGCCCCCACTGTAATGATGGTTCCTTTGGTCAGATGCCACAGGAGTGGACACTAGCTGTACAGTGGTCACAAAAACTATATTCCCTTCACTACAGAGTTCATTTGATGCAGGTCTGCAAATACCACGTTCATTGGTGGAGTTCATCCAATTCATTTACTTAGGGCAAGCACTTCCATCCTCTGACTCCCAGAGCCACAGTCCCCAAGGACACCTTCCTTCTTGGGTTGGGGGGCACTTCAAAGGGAAGACTGTTCAGGCGATATGGTCATCTATAGAGGCCAAACATTATATCAGCGTCTTGGAGTTGAGAGAGGACCTCTTTATGTTGTAGGCATTTCAGGACTTTTTACCCAAGGATGTGATTGTCAGACACTTGGACATGTCAGTGTTTTGGTACATCAAAAAAATGGGGTGGAACACACTCCTACCCTCTTTGCCAAGAAGCCATGAGAGTCTGGCAATGAGTGATGCCTTCAAACCACTTTCTAGTAGCAATGCACATACCTGGGATGTCCAATATTCTGGCAGATAAACTGAGCAGAACTATACTATTGCCTCACAAGTGGTCTCTCAACAGAACAATGGCAATGGAGATTTTCAGCCACCACGGCCAACCTTGCTATGGCATCTTTGCTTCATACCTAAACCACAAATGCAGAAGTTACTTCATCCTTATCCCTCTAAAGACACAGTCACTGAGAGATGCTCTAGTCTATCTTTGGACCTCAGGTCTCCTTTCTGTCTTTCTGTCAATATCCTTATCACCAAGTTCATTCAGAAAACCATGGGGTACAACACAAAAATAATCCTCTTTGCCCCATTCTAGTATCAGCAGGTGTGGTTCCCCTTTCTTTGGCCTCATCTGGTTCTCCAACCATAGCTTCTGGATCCATTTATGGATCTCCTCAGTCACCCATATGGGCTAACTGTACCAGATCTCAAGACCCTCAAACTGACCACATGGTTTTGCCAATTCTAAAAATTGCCAGAGTTGCCAGGCTTTCTTCCCAGTAGGCCATATCTTATATTCTTCTAAAAGAAAATCACCAAAATGACTTACAAGACCAAATGGAAGCATTTTTCTATCTGGGCCTTTTCTAAGTGACTAGACCCATTTTCAGCACCTGTGCTTGAAAGTTTTGAAGTTTCTGTCAGAACTATTCATGACTGGCTCAAGTTACTCTACAGTTAAAGTCCACTTAACAGCCATCTCAAACTTTCACATCAGGTTCAGTAATACATATGCTGCTTCCCACAAAGTGACAAAAGACTTCCATAGGGGAACCGTTTTTTGAGACCCCCAGCTTGTGAGCTGATCCCTCTATAGGAATGGGACATTACTGTTTTACTCCAGTTGCTAACCCCAAAGCCTTTTGAACCAGCAGCATCTATAGATGTAAGGTTTCTTTCATGAAAAATCATTTTTCAGGTTGCCATCATATTTACAACATTTGTGTAAGAATTACAGACACTGTCTTGTAAATCTCCTTTTCTTATGTTTCACAAGAACAGAGTGTCACTGAGAACAAACCCTTCATTTCTTCCCAAAGAACAAGAATAAGGTCGAGGTAGGGTTCCCCACTACAAAAATGTTTTTAGGTGATGCAAATTGTACATCTAAGGGGGTGGTTTATCTCACTATCTGTGACGGTTGCAGGAATTTCTACATAGGTAAAACTGAAAGACAGTTAAGGAAAATAATCTACAAACATTTGTATGCTATCAACAAGAGAAACATCAACAGTGCACTGTTTAAGCATACTTTATTGTGCCCTACCATACTATATTTCAGTTTGGTGTCTTGGAAACATTTCCTTTCTCTCTCAGGGGAGATGCATGGGAAACAGAATTAGAGAGGAGAGAGCTAATATCGCAACTAAGACATAAGGCTGCAACACTCCCTGGTTTAAGTGAATATACATCTATTACCCCCATTCTAAAAACAGAGCAGCTAAACTTTAATACTAGCTAGCTCTGTACACTTTCTAACCTTTTACGAGGCACATATTTAAGCCGACTTCCACATTTTATACTTTAGCACTTTTCATACTTTTTAGCCTTACAATAAGTCTTTGAATAAAACATTTTTTATTTATGCACACAATTTTCTCCACAGGTTTTTAATATGAAGTATACACACCAAGTTGTTTTTGTATGAATTTTAGGTTCAATGATTTTTTGATGTATTAAAATTATTTAACTTTATATATTTTTTAGCTTCTACTGCTTAATTGATTGTGACTGATGATTGGTCATTTTGTAACATATTTTAACATTTAAAGAAGTTTCTAACTTTTAAGTAACTTTTCTGAAGAAGTCCCAAGGTTTGGGTTGAAAGCGCTAAACCATATTTATTTATTTGTTTTTTTATTATAAGTGATTTTTGAACTAATACTGGAGTTTGTGGCATTATTTATAAAGTTTCTACAATACTGCGAAGTGTTGCTAAACCTGCAATTTCCGTACTAGTCTGCACAGTTTTAGTCACCAGCTGAACTAGTTACTAAAGAACATGCCACAAGTGCGATTGAGACTGTCACTATTATTTAAGCCATTCAAGTGTTACTACGTAAGCCTCATTGTATTTGTTCTTTGTCCTTTTCATCTGGCTTTTTCCAGCATGCCAATGCATTTTGTGAGTGCTTATTATTTTTTTGCTGCTTGAAATTCTTTTCACCCATGTACATTATAAGTGGAACGTACTCTGTACCCACTGAGGATACTGTTGCTCCACCTACACATAAGGAATCCAGCTTCAATATGTCTTCAGAAGGTGACTTAGCTCAACTCATTGCACTTTTAACACAAGTTGCCCAGTTCAATTCCAACTTAGAAAAGCTTGCCAGTTCAACTTCTAACAGCTGTTTGGTCACACCCCCACTGATGATGTCATCAGAAGGGACAGGGTGCTCATTAGGAGCTCAGGTGAAGGATTGAGCAGGAAGGGATTCCACATGGATGAAAGACAATTTCACAGGACATTTTTATGAACCAAAATAATTTTTTTGACAATGGTTTAACAAAGTAGTTGTTTTGGACTGCAATGACCAAATACAACCACAATGTCTAGTGTAAAAACAACAAAGTCACCAAACAAACAGCTTTTACCTCTGCTGAAAAAATACAATCCAAATGAAAATCCAAGCAGCAAAGGTATGGCTCCAGTGTAAACAGTCACTAATTCCAGAAGGTATGTAGTTCCAAAGAATAAAAGGCAGAGAAGATAGTCTTTTGAGCTCAGCTTTAATGACACTAGCGCTTTCACATACAGCTTCATCAGGTGTTTAGCATTTGCTGACATAAACCACCTATATATACCCATTCAAAACATCATGTGATCAAAAAGTAATTCAAATTTAAAGTAACAGCACATTTAAAATATATGAATACCATAGTTAAAAATACAGATATAAAAACATAGTACATATCACTTGCGTAAAGGTCTCTTATGTAATATAGGTCTTATAGGGACGTGGTCATTAAGACCATGACCATGATTCGCCCTAAGTCTGACTATCCAAGTAGCCTCCAACTCTTCCGTTCTGGACCTAATATCCCCACGTCTCACATTATCATATGTCCTATCTAAAACTAAAAATTTAAAAGTATGGAAATCATTTGTATTCACTACATGTTTAGCAAGTGCATTAATAAGGTTCTTTTTCTTAATATTATATAGGTGCTCTCTAATTCTTTCTTTTAGTGAGCAATCAGTTTTACCTACATAATATTTATTACATAATGTACATATAGCAAGATATACCACATGCATAGTATTGCATGTTGCACCGACCTTAATATAAAAATTATTGGTTGTATCTGGATGTTTAAAAACTATATCTGTGCAAACATAAGTACAGTAATTACAGCTGCCACAAGGCTTAGTTCCAGGGACACTAGCTACTGGATTTTTAGATATATTATAACATAATCTTTTCTTCAGTGAATTCTTATTCTTAAAAGAAAATTGTGGTCTCACACCCACAATTGTCTTAATATGTTCATCAGTTGTTAAAATAGTCCAATCAGAATTGATGACATCTATATACTTAGCTATGTCCCTAGTATAATGTAAGGACATTCTAAGTTTATTATTCACTACTATGTTAAGTTGTCAATCTCGCCTTCATTCTTGCTTGATGGGTTCGGAGCCGATCCCTCGGCTCCGACTCGGCACTTGCTAAGCTCGAGAGTCACTTTTACCAGCTCGAGGCAGCCCCATATCCCATGATGCAAGGCGGTAAGTACCCAGATCTCGTTTGCCGCTTCGCTTATGAGGTCCTCCTTTTACCAGCTCCTGGTAAGTGATTCACTTTTTGGATATTTAAGCCCCTTTTTGTTAAAAAACCCTTAATAGTTAGTTATTAGTTAATTATTTACATTTTGTGACAGAAAATCCCTGTCTCTTCTAATTTTTTTTAGTCAAACTTTACCCATCCCATCCCCTCCCTGTTAGGGTGTGTGTGTTTGTTTATAGGAATACCTTTTGGTATTTTATTTAAGTTAATTTTTTGACTGGTGTGTGTGTGTGTTTTTGTAAAGCACCATGTCAAAGGAGAGGGTCTCAGGTTTTAAGAAGTGTGACTCGTGCTGTCAGAAATGTCTCTGACAGACGGTCACACTTCTTGCCTGTATTGCCTGGGGCCTCTTCACCTGCAGGACTCCTGTGCTATTTGTCATTCCTTCAGCCAGAGAGTCCTGCAGGAAAGACGCAACAAGCTGATCCTTAGGGGCCTTCTTAAGCCGGAGGGCTCTCCGGCTAAGTCGGCTCCATCAAAATCAGCAAAATCTTCCAAGGCCCAGGCTTCTGTGTCTAAGCCTGCGGCCTCGGCACCGACTCGTTCCGGCTGGAGCCGATTCTGGCTTAACAAAGCCTTCGGCACCGATGGCTATCGGTGCCGAATCTGCATCGACCACTTCGGTGTCGGCTCCGATCGGTTCCGACACCCATGTGACACAGGCATCGGTGTCGGCTCCGATCGGCTCCGACACCGTTACTTTGGTGGCTGTATCGGCTCCGGCTGGAGCCGATACATCGAGGCTTCCTGTCAGCTCCGAGAAGTCGGCTCCGACAGGATCTATAGTATCGGTTCCGATGGCTCATTCCAGGAAGAGGTCGAGGTCTCCTTCCTTGGTGCCGATACTTTCGGCTCCGGCTTCACCTCTTCTTTCGGAACGGAGCCATCGGAGCCGATCTTCAAGTTCATCCAGACTGTCAGATCATGACCTAGAGAGTGGTCAGTAGATTACTTAAGTCACAGGTACTGGCCCAAATGTTACATAGTCCGTCTCAACAGACGACTGTTGGTCCACACCCCGTTACAGTTCCTCCTTCAACTCTACCCCAGAGCTTGGAGCTGGAGTCTTCGGGAATGGTTACTGCTACGGCTGGAGGACGGATACCCCCTTCTGTTCCTTCAGCCTCTACTCTTATCTCCTCTTCGAGACCTTCCTTAGAGGGATTCGGTGGTCGGGCTTCCATGGTCTCCTCCGAGGGGGTGAGTGGCATCGGACCCTTGTCCGAACCCGCTCTTCCCCTTGGAGCCTCGGCCTTGGTGAGTTCGGCTCCGACATCTGCCTCGGAGACTTCCCTTTCGGTGGTCCCTGGAGTTCCTAGCTCTTCGGAGCGGGTTCTCTCGGACCTGCCTGGGAGGGGCATTCGAGGTGATGAAGAGTGTACTGGCCACTGGTATCATTCAGCAGTCTGTTCCCGTAGCTCCTCCCTCTATAGTACCTGTTGACATCTCTGCCACTTCTCTTGCTACAGGACCCAGAGATCCTCCGCCTCAGGTTTCCCCATTGGGAATTTCCCCCTCTTCCGAGGATTCTCCTGATGTTTCGGGAGATCCTCCTAGGAAGAGGACTTGTAAGAGGAAGCATGTAGACTCCCGAGTCTGTCACTTGGATACTGACTTTGATGAGTCAGAGGGATCCCCTAGATCCCCTCTGAGGATGTCTCCTTCTCAGACATCCTAGAACTCCTTAAACAGAGGAAACTGGCCCACCAACAATCCCTCTGAGGATGAGTCAGTATACCTAGAGGCGTTTGGATCTCGGCCCTCCACCTCCTGGGTGTCTCCGCCCTTCGACCCCCTTATGCAGGTTATTGCACGAAAGGCGTGGGCAGCTCCTGACTCTGTAGAGCCAGTCCCTAGGAGGCCTTCAAAATTTATCACTGCCCCGTGTGACAAGCAATTCCTCACTAAGGGTGTCCCCACTGATGCCATGGTGGTGGCTGCGGCCACCAAAAAGGAACTTGCAGATCCTTCCGTGCCCGTCCATCCTCCTAATAAGGACTCTAGGACCATGGATAGGTACGGTGGCGGATGTTTTCCTCAGCGACCTTTGCTATGCGTTCGCTGAATTACCTATGTCACTTCACCAGACTCCAGAGGGATATCCTTAAGGAGCTGGGTGAAGTAGTTCAGGATCCTACAGCTGCAGGGGCTCAAGAAAAAATTGCTTCGCAGCTAGGAACCCTCAATTCCATTGCAAACTCCTCCATGCGGCTAATATCTTATGCTGCGGATGGAGCGAGTAGAGCCGCAGGTACAGGTGTGGCTCTTAGGCGCCAAGCCTGTTTGCGGCTATGTGATTTTGCGGATCCCTTTAAGGCGTCCTTCACAAATTCTCCTTTGATCGGTCAGCTTTGTTTGGCCCTCAGGTGAAGGAAACCTTGACCAGGTGCGAACAGGACGGCAAGACTCTTTCTGCTGTTGGAGTCCGTTTTTCCACCCCTTCTAGACCTTATCCCAAAGGACAGAAAGGTGGGAAAATGTGGTTCCGTAAATCCCAAGGAGTCACGCGGATTCACGTGGTCAGTTTACCCCTAGAGGCAGAGGGGTAACAACAACAGACGCCACTCTAGAGGCAGAGGGGTCCGAAAACCAGGAAACAGAGAGCCTCACTCTGACAAGCTCTTCCAGCATCCCTGAGATGTAGCCCGTCTGTTCCTCCTTGGAGGCAGTTTGGGGAAGATTATCACTGTACCCAGAAGCCTGGCATTCCCTCACTCAAGACAGATGGGTACAGTCGATCATATCCAAGGGTTACATAATTCCTTTCGAGGAAAGTCCCTTCCCTCAAATTCCCTTCCAGATGTACCACCGGTCTAAGGGAAATTGCAGAGTTAGAAGTCTCAAAACTACTGCAAAAGAGCCATTCAGCCAGTTACAATAGACCATTCAGAGCCGGAATCTACTCAAGGTTCTTTTTGGTCCCCAAAAGACGGGAGACTGGAGACCAATACTGGATCTCAGCAGACTCAACAAGTCTGTCAGGAAGACAAGATTCGAATGGTCACTCTTCAGTCAATTCTGCCCTTCTTACAGAAGGACAACTGGATGTGCTCAATAGATCTTCAGGATGCGTACTATCACATCAAAATTCACAGACGCTCCAGGAGATTTCTCCGCTTCGGCTGGGGTCCAGTCATTTCCAGTTCAGAGCCCTGCCCTTTGGTCTCACTACAGCCCCAGAGTGTTCACCAAATGCATGGCAGTGGTCACGGCTCACCTGAGACGTCAAGGATTCCAGGTGTTTCCGTATCTCGACGACTGGCTCCTGTCAGCCACCACCAGGCATCAGCTTATACAAGCCAGGGATTACACAATAAACCTTTGTTCTCATTTGGGCATCTCAATCAACTTCGAAAAGTCATCCTTATCGCCCTGCCAGTCTATTACCTTCATAGGCACAAACTTAAACACTGTTCGGATGTCAGCTACCCTTACAGATCAAAGAGTTTCAGACATTCAGAGTCATGTCAGGATCATTCTGGCCAACAAAGTACAGGCCAGAATGGTTCTAAAGGTATTAGGTCTCATGGCTGCGGCCATTACTCTTCTTCCCTGGCTCGATTCTACATGCACCTTCTTCAGTGGATGCTGTTCACACAATGGTCATACCAGCAACTTCCAATGCGTCACCAGATTCTGGTGAGACAGACATGCAAAGAGCATCTTGCTTGGTGGATCACATCTCCTCAGGTTCACCAAGGCAGGTACTTTGTACCCCATCCCCGATAGCCACTGTCACCACGGATGCCTCCCTGATCGGGTGGGGGTCATTATCAGGGCAGGATGGTTCATGGGGCGTGGCAGCCGTTCGGTACCATCTGCACATAAATGTCCTGGAGATGAGAGCAGTGCTTTTAACGTTGCAAGCCCTCAACGACTTTCTTCCCGTAGGGACAATTGCAGTCCACACAGACAACATGTCTGTAGTTTGGTATATCAACAAACAGGGTGGAACCAAGTCCTACCCTTGTGTCGAGAAGCGCTCAGACTATGGCAATGGGCGATCTCCTCTCATCGGTTTCTGGTAGCAACGCATATCCCTGGGAAAACCAACATTGTAGCGGACAGATTGAGCAGAGCTATTCTCATGCCTCACGAGTGGTCTCTCAAGCAATCTATAGCGGAAGAGATTTTTCTGGAATGGGGTCGTCCATGTTGCGATCTTTTTGCTACTCCCCAAAACAGCAAATGTCCAGACTTCTTCAGCCTCTTCCCTCTATCAGGCCATCCCCCCAGAGACGCTCTGACCCAGGATTGGCCCCAGGGACTTCTTTATGCCTTCCCTCCATTTCCTCTGATCCCTCAGGTTATCCAGAAAGCTACCGTTTGAGAGCCAAATTGATTCTCATTAGCCCTTACTGGCCTCGACAGGTTTGGTTCCCGTTCCTCCATCATCACCTTTTGGTGCAGCCGTGGCATCTGGACCCAGTGCCAGATCTTCTGATACACCAATCGGGTCAGCTGCACCGGTCAATCCCTTCTCTCAACCTCACGGCATGGTTGCTCCACTTCCTTCCTTAGCCAGGCTTCCTTTGATCTCTAACCCAGTTAGAGACATCATAGTAACCGCTAAAATCCTCTACCAGGAGGATTTATACAAGCAAATGGAAAGCGTTTCTCTTATTGGGCTAAGGCCAAGAATATTGATCCTTTTACTGCCCCTGTTCAGGCAGTCCTGGACTTCTTAGCAGAGATTTTTCATGCAGGCTCCTCTTCTTCCACAGTCAGAGTTCAATTGGCTGCTATTTCCAATTTTCATGTCGGGATAGCAGATCATAATATTATGTCCCATAGGCTCTGCAGGGCCTTCTTGAAAGGAATTTTCCTACTAAAGCCTCCAATCAGGAATCCTCCTCCTCAGTGGGATCTAAATTTAGTGCTGACATCCTTGATTCTTCCCCTTGAGCCAGCTGTTTCTTGTTCCCTGAAATATCTTTCTTGGAAAACTTTATTCCTAGTGGCTATTACATCGGCCAGGAGGGTATCTGAACTTCATGCTCTTTCGGTTCGACCCCTATTTGGTTTTCACAAAGACAGAGTATCTTTGAGAACTAACCCAACCTTTTGCCTAAGGTCGCTTCAAAGAACAATTTGAATCAATCCATTGATCTCCTGTATTTTTCCTAACTATTCAGATAGAGCTGAACAAAAGCTACATTATCTTGATGTCCACCGTCAACTTAGATATTATTTGGACAGAACAAAAAATTTAGAAAATCTGATCAACTTTTTGTTTCCTATGCGGATAATAAAAAGGCCTTCCTGTTTCTAAAGTGACCTTGTCCAGATGGCTTTCTTCGGTCATCTCTGAAATTTATCTGCTCAGGGGAAAACAGCTGTGCTCAAAACCTAAAGCACATTCAACTAGGAGCTTAGCTACTTCTACAGCTTTTCAAGCTAGACTTCCTTTAGACACTATTTGTGCAGCGCCACTTGGGCCACTCCTCACACTTTTGTTTCCCATTACAAATTGGACTTGGCCTCCAGGGACAGAGCCAGTTTTGGCTCTACAGTCCTCAAGAGTTTGTTCCATTGAGCCACCCAGGATAGAGGTGCTAGGGCGGTCCCATCAAGCAAGAATGAAGGCGAGATTGACAACTTAACATTAAGAAGTTATGTACCTACCATAACGTTCCATGTTAGTTGTCTTCTCTCGCCTTCTTTCTTGCAACCCTCCCTCCTTCCCCCTGGCCTGGACAGACCTTGTTATAAGAAACTGTTATGCTGAAGACCATTCAGACCTGGTCCTTCTTCCATCTGTAAGTTTTCTTTCTTCCTTTTGGAAGTATTTTATGCTTGGTGCTGTTGCCCTTTGTCATCAAACGAGATCTGGGTACTTACCGCCTTGCATCATGGGATATGGGGCTGCCTCGAGCTGGTAAAAGTGACTCTCGAGCTTAGCAAGTGCCGAGTCGGAGCCGAGGGATCGGCTCCGAACCCATCAAGCAAGAAAGAAGGCGAGAGAAGACAACTAACATGGAACGTTATGGTAGGTACATAACTTCTTATTTCTAGTCCTTGGTCTGCTCTCAGAGAAGCAAGATTTAGCTGTAGTAGACCTTAATGTATCCACTACACCAGAGGTGTGTTGAATCAAATGTTGTTCATATCCTCTTTCAAATAATTCATTCTCAGTTTGAGTCCTAAATTTCTGATAGTCTTCGTCATTAACATTTAGTCTTGATGCTCTAAAGAATTGATTCTTAGCCACATTTCTAAAAACAAAATTAGGATGCATGCTACATCTATTAAGTAGCTGATTAGCATGACATTCTTTCCTATACAAACTACTAATCAATTTACCACTAACATCTCTAGAAATATATACATCTAAGAAATGTATACCTATGGTAGAGAAATTCAAAGTAAAATGCAAAAAGTAAGATGATGTATTAATATACTCCATAAATTCAAACAATATTTCTTCACTTCCTCTCCATAGGATAAACAAATCATCTACAAATCTTTTATAAAAGGAGATACAAGCAGTGAAGGGACCATTTACTATATATTTGGTTTCCCATATACTCATCACAGCATTTGCATAACTGTTGGAGCAAGAGCTCCCCATAGCAACACCATTTCGTTGCCAATATACTTTCTGGTCATACACAAATATATTATTACGTAATACAAGACTCAATAGAGTCTGTAATAGATATATATCCTTTTCATTAAAGTCTCCCATCATATTCAATAATTGTACTACATACTCAATACCTATGTCATTTGGTATGACAGTAAAGAGAGATGTTACATCTAAAGTAACAAATATGAACTTATCCAAGGAAGTAATATCTCTGGAGTAATTATACAATTCACTTAAAAATTGTTCTGTGTCTCTTAATATTATACAAGATTTATTCATTATCAGTTTAATACGCTTATCAATATATATAGACAATGACTCAGTACACCAATTATTACCAGCAACTATTCATAGGTTCATAGGTTCATACTAGGCTATCTGCCCAAGGGCATTTATAAGCCTAGCCCATAGTTATGTGGCTTTCGCCACTCCTTTAGTTTGAATAAAAACTATGCCTATCATTTTGCTGTGCCTCTGTCAAGCAGTGACACTGAAGTAATCCCTGGGGTATATCTGCAATCTCCCATCCATTGGTCAAGATTCCTCTTGAACAAGGCCAGAGAGGCGCTCCGCCTCACATGTACCGGGACTCTGTTCCACAGCATAGAATTAATCATTGGTCTCATAGGAGGCCTGGTATAATTTTTGTGTATTTTAGGCAGTCCTTGTATAACTGGAATAGTGGGATTAGATATATAAAAATATTAAGCCAGATCTTGGTCAATAACAGAAGTATATTGTAGCCATTTAATAGTATTTTGAACAGTCTGTATCATAGAATCAACTCTAGCTGTTGTAATATTTTCATAAACATTAGCATCAGATAACATATCTTGTATTGCTCTATCATAATCAGATCTATCCATTAACACTATCTGATCGCCTTTATCAGCAGGTCTGATAACCAAATTTTCATTATTTTGTAATGTTATCAAGGCTCCATGTTCTTCCTTAGTTAAATTGTAATTCCTATATAGTTTGCTGTTGATGTTTCCATTTAAAACTATGCTGAATGATTTTGAAAACAAAATGGAAAAGGTGCATAGTTTACAAACAGATAATTTATATTTAATGGAATGTTTAAGAGTTAAAAGGGTCCCTAAGGTGCTTAGAATGTATACATTTCCTAATGGCTTAGTGTTGAACAATAGAGAACTAAATTAATTAACTGAAATATTTGATAGACACGGACTGGAATTAAAGTGATAGTTAAGTTCAACAACACTAGAATTAATCAATTGTTTGATGAATTGAACAATTTGAACTTTGATTTTACAAAAGACTTGGTGTTTGAGCATAATAGTGACAAATACAACAGTATTTTTTTCTAAGGTAGAACACAATGATAGGCAGAATTTAAATAAGAAGCACAAGAAATTGGACAGGGACAAGGCAGAATACCTGCAAGGAAAGGCATACCTGGCTCCCAGAGCTAATGTTAACAGTTATTTTCCAGCAACTATACATGGTTTAGATAGATCTAGCTTGGCTAACAACACTAATGTCCTTTCTGATAATGCTGTACAACTGAATGCATCTGAACAAAGCAATTTTTTTACCAACTTCACTGACTCTAATGGGGAAACAAATGCCAACAGCCCCCCCCCCGTCACTGAGAAAATCTGAAAGGATAGAAAACCAACATAGACAAGAATATTTTTAGAATGACCCCAGAGTCTGAGGGGGCAGAGAAACAGAAGGTGGGGGAGAAATTGGAAAAGAAACAATTTAACAGAGTTGAACCACATAGTAATATTTTAACTTCAGAGTATAGTGAAGGCATTTCTGTTACACACTCTGGTAAGGTTTTCACCTACCAGGGTTTTAGTATTTACAGCTACACAGACCTTAACATTGATAAAAACTTTTTTCAGTTTTCAAAAAAGGTTTTAAATTTGTGCCATCCTTTAAGACTGATTTAGCTGACACACTAGTAGAGCTCAAACTCTACACAAGGATGTTTAACTTCCAAGTTATGTTTAGGAACCAAGGGAGTGGGCTTTGCAATTCTTTAAACACACCAGAAATGAGACTTAAGAGGAAACATACAATGTTAAGTTGTCTATCTCGCCTTCATTCTTGCTGGATGGGTTCGGAGCCGACCTCGGCTCCGACTCGGCCACTCTAAAAGCTCGAGAGTTGGTTCCACCGGCTCGAGGCTCCCCTTATATCCCACAATGCTAGGCGGTATTACCTCAGATCTCGTTTGCCGCTACAGCTATCGAGGTGTGTTGCTTTAACCGGCTCCAGGTTAGTGTACCAAACAGTTTAAAAAACTTAGTAAATCCCTTTTAAATTAGTTTTTGGTCAGTATCCCCTTAATTTTAAAGGTTTTTATTCCCTTTCCTGTGTTTTTCTCCCTCTCCTTACCACAAGAACTTATCTGTTCTTCCCTTAGGCCTTCGGGCCCTCCTATCCCTCAGAGAGTGTGTGTGTGTTTTTCTGTAGGGACTTAAAACTTCTAATCTTGTTAGTTTAAATTAGTTTTATTTAGTCAACATTGTAATCGGTGTGTTTGTGTTGGGTGTGATTGCACTTGTTTTTTGTCATGTCCAAGGATTCGAAGGTCTCAGGCTTCAAGAAGTGTGACTCGTGCTGTCAGAAAATGTCTCTGACAGATGGTCACACTTCTTGTGTGTACTGCCTGGGACCTTTACACCTGCAGGACTCTTGTGCTGTATGCCATGGCTTCAGCCCTAGAGTCCTGCAGGAAAGAAAGAACAAGCTCATTTTACGGGGCTTGCTAAAGCCTGAGGGTCCCCCGACTGTATCTTCGGGCAAACCTTCTAAGGCCTCTAGGTCCTCGACTCCAGCTACTGAGTCGGCACCTAAGACTTTGAAGTCTACTACATCGGCTCCGGCTGGAGCCGATGAGACTCGAACTTCCACTTCTGTGGTTCCCTCGGCTCCGGCTGGAGCCGAGGTATTGGAAATGGCTGAGTCGGCTCCGATCAAACTATCGGAACCGACCTCTAGGAAGAGGTCAAGGTCACCGTCCCTCGGCTCCGTTCATTCGGCTCCAGCATCTCCCTTGCTGTCTGAACGGAGCCATAGATCGCACTCCTCTAGGTCTTCGAGGCTTTCTGACCATGACCTTCAGAGGGTAGTGAGTCAACTTCTTAAGTCCGAGGCACTGGCCCAAATGCTTCAGAGCCCGACTCATCAGTCGATGCTTAACCCTATCTCTCAAAGTATTCCTCCTCCGACTCTTTTGAGCTCGGAGCCAGGGCGTTTCGGACCCGAGACTGTGGTAGCGTCGGAGCCGATACAATTGTCTTCGGCACCGTCGTCGGCTCTGATTTCTTCCTTGGAAGAATCTCGGCGCCGGACTTCCCTCGTCGGCTCCGAGGGGGTGAGTGGCATCGGACCCTTGTCCGACCCCGCTCTCCCTCTCGGTGCTTCGGCGCTGGTGAGTTCGGCTCCGACATCGGCCTCGGAGCCATCACTGTTGGTGCCGAGGGAGGTTTTCAGCTTTTCGGAGCGGGGACCTCTGGCTCTGCCTGACAGGGGTGCTTTCGAGGTCATGTGGAGTGTGTTGGAACCTGGTTCAACTCCACAGTCGGCTCCGTCCACCCCTCCCTCTTCGGTGCCTCAGGTTATGTCTGCTCACTCCCTCATCCCAGACTGCAGAGAGCCAGCTCCTCAAGAATCACCTGTGGGGATCTCATCCTCTTCCGAGGCCTCTCCTGAATTGGCAGGGGAGCCCCCTAGGAAGAGAAAGTGCAAGAGGAAGCACATAGACTCACCTGAGTCTTGTCTGTCACCTCTGACACGGATTTAGAGGATTCCGAGGGTTCCCCCCGTTCCCCTTCTGAAGATGTCTCCTTTGCAGACATCCTAGAGATCCTGAAACAGAGGGGAAATTGGCCAGCCCTTAACCCTTCGGAGGATGAATCTGTGTATCTTGAGGCGTTTGGCTCTCGCCCTTCCACCTCCTGGGTGTCCCCCCCCTTTGACCCCCTCATGCAGGTGGTAGCTAAAAAGGCTTGGACGGCTCCTGACTCTGTGGACCCTACCCCCAGGAGACCTTCAAAGTTTATCACAGCACCAGCAGATAAGCAATTTCTGACTAAGGGAGTTTCTGTGGATGCTATGGTGGTAGCTGCCGCCACTAAGAAGGAACTAGCTGATCCTTCGGTGCCTGTCCATCCTCCTAACAAGGAATCTAGGTCTATGGACAGGTACGGGAAGCGGATGTTTTCGTCAGCGACCTTTGCTATGCGTTCGCTGAATTACCTCTGTCATTTCACTCGTCTTCAAAGAGACTTGATCAAGGAAGCGAGTGAGATGTTAAAGGATCCTACAGCTGCGGGTTTTCCGGATAAGATGAACACTCAGCTGGCTACCCTAAATTCTATAGCTATCTCCTCCATGCGCCTTCTTTCATATGCGGTTGATGGAGCGAGCAGAGCCGCAGGGACAGGTGTGGCCTTACGCTGGCATGCCTGGATGCGGCTGTGCAATTTTGCGGACCCCTTTAAAACGTCTTTCACTAATTCCCCGTTTGATGGATCGTCCCTTTTTGGTCCTCAAGTGAAAGAAACCTTGACAAGGTGCGAGACAGATGGCAAAACTCTTTCTGCCATCGGAGTCCGTTTTTCTACTCCTTCTAGACCTTACCCCAAAGGCCAGAAAAGTGGAAAGATGTGGTTCCGCAAACAATCTCAAGGGACTTTGCCTGACGCACAGAGTCGGTTCCCCTCTAGAGGCAGAGGGGGGAGCAATAATGGTAGACGTCACCCTAGAGGCAGGGGGGGGGGTCCGCAGAACCAGGGCAATCGAGAAACTTTCTCCGATAAGCCCTTCCAGCATCCCTGAGGTGTTGCCCGACTGTCCACCTTCGGAGGCAGTCGGGGGAAGATTGTCACTGTACCCAGAAGCCTGGCGATCCTTAACTCAAGACAAGTGGGTACAGTCCATCATTTCCGAAGGCTATTCCATTCCGTTCTTTCGCATTCCAAACCAATCAAAAAAATCCCTTCCAGATGTTCCACCCGCTCAAAGGGATCAAGCAGCATTGGAAATATCAAAGTTGCTTGCAAAAAGAGCCATTCAGCCAGTGCCAGCAGACCAGCAAGGATCCGGAATCTACTCCAAGTTCTTTTGGTTCCAAAGAAAACAGGGGACTGGAGACCCATTTTGGATCTCAGTATCTTGAACAAGTCTGTCAAGAAAACAAGATTTCGGATGGTCACGCTACAATCCATCCTACCACTATTGGGAAAGGAAAACTGGATGTGCTCTATAGACCTCCAGGATGCGTACTATCATATAAAGATGAACAGGCGCTCCAGGAGATTCCTCCGCTTCAGGCTGGGAACCAGTCACTTTCAATTCAGAGCCCTGCCCTTTGGACTCATCACTGCCCCCCGGGTGTTTACCAAATGCATGGCAGTGGTAGCTTCTCACCTGAGACGTCAAGGATTCCAGGTGTTTCCATACTTAGACGACTGGCTCCTCACAGCCCCTAACAAGCATCTTCTTCTACTTGCCAGAGACTACACCTTTCGCATTTTTCAAAAGTTAGGTATCTCAATAAATTGCGAAAAGTCTGTTTTGTCGCCTTGTCGTGTTATTACCTTCGTAGGCGCAAATCTAGACACAGTCAACATGTCTGCGAGACTCACAGACCAAAGGATAGCAGACATACACAAACTGGTCTCCCTTCTCTTCCACAGCAACAGAGTCAAAGTCAGATTAGTTCTAAAAGTACTAGGGATTATGGCGGCTGCTATCCCTCTACTTCTATTAGCCAGATTTCACATGAGAATCCTTCAATGGATGCTCTTCACACAATGGTCGTATCAACAACTTCCGATGTCCCACACCATTGTGATTACGCAAGCATGCAAGAATCATCTTCTTTGGTGGATTTCTTCCCCCCAGCTCTTCCTAGGAAGACCCTTTGTCCCTCCCCCTCCGGTTGCTACTCTGACAACGGACGCCTCCCTGATCGGGTGGGGGGGGCATTATCAGGGCAGAACAGTCCAGGGCATATGGCAACCAGACGAACGCCACTTGCATATAAATGTTCTAGAGATGAGAGCAGTGCTTTTAGCATTGCAAGCCCTTCAAGACTCTCTTCCCTTGGGAACGATAGCAATTCAGACGGACAACATGTCTGTAGTGTGGTATATCAACAAACAAGGCGGAACCAGGTCCTACCCCCTATGTCGAGAAGCACTCAGACTATGGCAATGGGCGATTTCTTCTCAGCGGTTTCTGATAGCAACGCACATCCCCGGGAAGTCCAATCTTATCGCGGACAAGTTGAGCAGAGCTATCCTCATGCCTCACGAGTGGTCTCTGAAAGATTCTATCTTGGAGAAAATTTTTCTCAAGTGGGGTCAGCCTTGCTGCGACCTTTTTGCTACTCCCCAAAACAGCAAGTGCAAAGATTATTTCACCCTCTTCCCGTTACCAGGCCAGCCCAGCAGAGACGCTCTAGTCCAAGTTTGGCCCCGGGGACTTCTATATGCATTCCCTCCCTTCCCACTAATCTCGCAAGTGATACAGAAAGCTATCGCTCAGAAGGCCTCATTGATCCTCATTGCTCCTTACTAGCCTCGACAAGTTTGGTTCCCCTTTCTACATCAATTTCTGTTGGAGCAACCCTGGCATCTGGACCTAGTTCCAGATCTTTTGATCCATCAGTCGGGTCAGTTACATCACTCCCTCCCCTCTCTGAACCTCACTGCTTGGTTCCTCCAATTCCAACCTTAGCCAGGCTTCCTCAAATATCTCACTCTGTTCGAGGTATTTTGATAGCTTCCCATAAATCTTCCACTCGGAAGATTTATCTTAGTAAGTGGAAACGTTCCTATTGGGCTCAAGGAAGGGACATAGATCCTTTCACTGCTCCCATCCAAATAGTCCTTGATTTCCTAGCTGAACTATTCCATGCAGGTTCATCTCCTTCTACTCTTAAAGTTCAATTGGCAGCTATATCTAACTTTCATGTGGGCATCTCAGATTCTGCCATCATGTCTCACAAGCTTTGCAAAGCTTTCTTGAAGGGAGTTTTTCTTCTTAAGCCTCCTGTAAGAAATCCTCCTCCTTCTTGGGACCTTAATTTAGTTCTCGCATCTTTGATTCTTCCCCCTTTTGAACCTGCAGCTTCCTGTTCAATGAAATTGCTATCCTGGAAGACTCTCTTTCTGATAGCCATTACTTCAGCTAGAAGGGTCTCAGAGCTTCATGCACTCAGCTGTCAACCACCGTATCTGTTGTTTCATAAGGATAGGGTATCCTTGCGAACCAATCTATCCTTTTTACCTAAAGTAGCCTCTGCAGCAAATCTAAATCAAAACATTGACCTCCCTGTGTTTTTTCCTAACTTTTCTAACAGATCTGAACAAAAATTGCATTGGATAGATGTTCATCGTCAATTAAGGTATTATTTGGATAGGACCAAACAGATCAGAAAAACTGACCAGTTGTTTGTCTCTTATGCAGAAGGCAGAAAGGGCCTTTCAGTTTCGAAGGTATCACTCTCCAGATGGCTAACATCCCTGATTTCCTTTGTCTATGAAATTAGACACCAAAAGTTGCCTAACAAACCTAAGGCTCATTCGACTAGAGCTTTGGCTACTTCTACAGCCTTCCAAGACAGGCTGCCTATTGATACCATTTGTGCAGCAGCTACATGGGCTACTCCTCACACTTTCATTTCTCATTACAAGTTGGATTTAGCTTCTAGACATAGAGCTAATTTTGGTTCCACTGTACTCAAGAGTCTGTTCCGATAGGCCACCCGGGACAAGGTGCTAGGACGCCTGTCCCATCCAGCAAGAATGAAGGCGAGATAGACAACTTAACATATAGAAGTTATGTTCTTACCATAACGTTCCATGTTAGTTGTCTTCTTCTCGCTTCTTCTTAAGGCCCCACCCTCCTTCCCCCTAGCCTGGACAGACCTAGAGGAGTTTGATTGTGACCTCTCTTTCTACCACCTCTATTGTATATGTGTATATGCTATTCCATGCATATATTCCTTCATCAGGTTTCAGGTCTCCTTTTTCCTTTCCTTTTATAGAGGTGGGTTTATCCTTTTCCAGTAGTTCTGGATTTATTATTGGCTGGGCCTAGCTTACAAACGAGATCTGAGGTAATACTGCCTAGCATTGTGGGATATAAGGGGAGCCTCGAGCCGGTGGAACCAACTCTCGAGCTTTTAGAGTGGCCGAGTCGGAGCCGAGGTCGGCTCCGAACCCATCCAGCAAGAAAGAAGGCGAAAAGAAGACAACTAACATGGAACGTTATGGTAAGAACATAACTTCTATTTCAATCCACCCCTCCACCCTACTGTTCCTATTTTTGAAAAAAAGATTGTAGCACGGAAATACATAGATTAGTTACAAATCATAAGAATAGGTACTACAATCTAACTAAGGAAGAAACACTACTTATGAACACACTCAGAAACGACAAGTCACTGAGATTTATGAAGCCAAACCAGGGTGGTGGATTGACCATAGTAGGCAGGAGATCTTACATTAGTAGCATATGTAATTTATTATACGCCAATGATAGATACAAAATAATATCTAGAAATTAAATAAGCATTGTCTACAAGAAAACTGAATGCTTGTTAGAGGATTCTTTGATGCAGGGGGCCATTAATGAGGAACTCTACAAGTTTCTCATTCATAAAGATCCACTTATTCCAATGGCCTTCGGAAAAAACAAACTACACAAAGATGTGATGGACTCCACTTACCGAATTATAATGGCTGCACATAATTCTATCACATACCCATTATGAGTATTTGTAGATCATATTTTGAAAAAATCCTGTGCCCAGTTAGACATATTCTAAGAGACTCATGGGATTTCCTTACTAATGTTAAACATGAGTATTTTCAGCAAAATGTTAATTTTTCTGGTAGATATGATTGATCCCTTCACTTCAATATCCCACAAAGAAGGTCTGGAATATTTTCATGCAGCTGTTCTGGAACTAACCAATTTGGACAATACAATGATAAACTTTACTGTGGAAGTTATGAATGCCATACTTCACAACAATTTTATTAGCTTTGAGGGGGTGGTTTTGAGACAACTAAGAGGAGTAGCCATGGGTGCAAGTTGTGCCTCCATGTACGCTAACCTTGTTATGTATACTTGAGAATGTACTTTTGTCTTTAGCTCTGAGTACAATGACTAATGGTTTGTATACTTTTATATTTTAGATGACATATTTATTCTCTGGAAAGACCAAGGGACATTTAGAGAAGAGTTTTGTACTTACATTAAGAACACAACAACTTTTCTCAAATTCATTCACACACACACTGACCAAAAATTAATTATCTTGACATTACACTATACACAGATTTAGACAAGGAGTGTTTTGGATCCACTTTTTCCAGGAAACCAACATTCTCAAATAGCTATTTAGAATACAACAGTTCCCTTCCATGGCATACTGAAAGAAATATTTTCAAGGGGCAGCTGGTCAGAGCTGCTAGGATGTGCTCAGATATGATGAAGTTCAATGTGGAGGTAAACAAGCTGACATGTATGTTTACAGAAAGAGGTTACCCTCAAGGCCTTTTGAAAAAGATAGGTGAATAAATTATTATTGGCTGGGGGAACAAATACAAACCCTTGTTAGGGCAAGAACAGGCAGACATCCTTATCCCTCCCAGGAATTCTTTCAAAACACTAGCTACATCAATTCTATGCTATTACCTTATGTGTCACATTTGAAGGAAATTAAAAAGATACTTGCCAAAAACTGGTGTATGTTTAAAGGTAACTTGGAGATTTTGTCATTTTTAGGTGATGCACCTAAATTTGTCTTTAAAATAGGCAGAAATAAAAAAACTTACTAGAAAACCCTAAAAAGGACCTTTCAATGTGTAAAGGAACTGGTACAAAGAAATGTGGTGCATGTAATCAGTGTTTATACATTTTAAACAAGAACAAGGTCGAGATAGGGTCCCCCACTACAGAAATGTTTTTAGGTGACGGAAATTGTACATCTAAGGGGGTGGTTTATCCCACTATCTGTGATAGTTGTAGGAATTTCTACACAGGTAAAACTGAAAGACAGTTAAGAAGAAGAATCTATGAACTTTTGTATGCTATCAACAAGAGAAACAACAACAGTGCATTGATCAGGCATACTTTATTATGCCCTACCTACACTAGATTTCAGTTTGGTATCTTGGAAACTGTTGCTTTCTCTCCCAGGGGTGGTGCATGGGAGGCAAAATTAGAGAGGAGAGAGCTAATACGGCAACTAAGACTTAATGCTGCAACACTCCCTGGCTTAAATGAATATACATCTATTACCCCCATTCCAAAAACAGAGCAGCTAAACTTTAATATTAGCTAGCTCTGTACACTTTCCAGCCTTTTACAAAGCACATATTTAAGCCTACGTCTACATTTTATACTTTAGCACTTTTGAAACTTTTAACCTTACAATAAGTATTTGAATAAAAAAAAAATATTTGTTCACACAATTTTCTCCACAGGTTTTTAATACAAATTACACTCTCCAAGTCGTTTTTGTATGAATTTTAGGTTCAATGAATTTTTTGATGTATTAAAATCATTTAACTTTGTATATTTTTTTAACTTCTACTACTTAATTGATTGTGACTGATAACTGGTCATTTTGTTACTTATTTTAATATTTAAAGGAGTTTCTAACTTGTAAGAAACAGTTCTGAAGAAGTCCCAAGATTTGGGATGAAAGCACTAAACCGTATTTATTTCTTTGTTTTTTAATATAAGTGATTTTTGAACTAAGACTGTAGTTCATGGCATTATTTATGAAGTTTCCAAGATACTGCTAAGTGTTGGTGAACATGCAATTTCCTTACTAGTCTACACAGTTTTTGAAGACACCAGCTAATCTAGTTACTAAAGAACGTTCTACAAGTGTGTTTAACTGTCACTATTATTTAAGCCACCCAAGTGTCACTACATGAGCCTCATTGTGTTGTCTTGAACAGCTTACTTTTCAACATCTTTGGCATTCTTCTGTCATAGACTATACCTAAGACTCTATGCCGGTTGGCTGCAGTCCCTCTGATTCTAGCTTTGACCTCTTCATTCAAACTTCCCTTCTCCTCAACCACTCTTCCCAAATACTTGAACTATTTTACCTGTTCCACTGTTTTTCCTTCTATCTCATTTCTCAGTTTATTCTATTTTCCCCAGTTTGCTGCCATAACCACTGTCTTATCTGTGCTTAGTTTAATCCCATGTGCCTTTAGTTTTGCATTCCATACCCTTTCCTTTGCTGAAGTTCTTGTTTAGAGTCTACTTGTAATGCCACATCATCTGCATACAGCAAATTTGTTGGTCTGTCCCCGCCAACCTGTTTGCCAGTGTAATCCATCACTAGTATGAACAGCAGTAGGCTCAGAGTTGAACTCTGGTGTACACCCACACCCACTGGGAACCCCTCTATGAGGCTGAGTACTGTTCATACTTGAGTCATTGGGTTCTTGTGCATAGCCTGCACTAATTCTACCAATGTTTCTGGGACTTCAAACCACCGCAGTACTCTGCAAATCAGCTTTCTTGGAACCTTGTCATATGCTTTCTCCAAGTCTAGGAATGCCCATTTGGGCTCTTTCCTCATCTGTAGCTTCTTCTCAGCTATCTGTCTCACTGCAAACATCGGGTCAGTTGTGCTGCATCCTGATCTGAATCCAAACTGCTCATTTCCCATCTTGCTTTCTACTACTCTGCGTATCATATTTTATCAGTCACCCTCTCCAGAACCTTCATGTAATTTGACAGGAATTTGATGCCTCTGCACTGTCCACAGTTGTGGATGTCCTCTTTGGTCTTGTACACTGGCATGAGTATGTTTATTCTCCAGTCATCTGGGATACGCCTTTCTCTCCACACTGCTGTGATTACCCTCAGGAGCCATTTCTCCCCTATCTCACCCAGCATCTTTATCATATCTGCTCCTTCCCCTGACGTCGTCTTCCTTAGTGCTGTCCTTACTTCTTCTTCTTGGGTAGTCTCCTCTTCTTCTCTCATTGTAGGGTGTTTCTGGGGCAGTGCAGCTTCTGTGGGGTTTTCTTTATTCAGAAGCTGCTGCAAATACTTCTTCCATCTGCCTTTGATGTCCTTTGGATCAGAGAGCAGGTTGTTGGTGGCATTCCTTATGAAGGGTGTCTGACTATCTTTTTTAACTTTCTGCCTTTGCCTTGCAACCTGATCTAGTTTCTTTGTGCCATCTACTGAGTCACTTTCCAGAAGCTGGTAGAGGGCCTCTGATGCACTATACTTTGCTACTACAACTCCTTTCTTAGCTTCTTTGTTAGCCATCCAGTATTCCTTCCTAGCCTGGTCAGTCTTTTCTATCTCCCACTTTTTCCTGCACTCCTTTTGATGACTTCCTGGACTTCTGCATTCCACCATGAGCTTTCCTTATGTACCTTATTTCCATATCTGGCTCTGCCACATATCTGTGCTGTAGTGCTGTTTTGAGGCACTGCCATTCTTCTTCCACTCCATCTATTTCCTCCTTTTCTTGGGGTGCTAGAGCCCTGAGTATTTCCTTGAACTGTTGTGCTTTCTCTCCAGTCAACTTCCAGGTCTTCAGCCTACTGTCTGTTGACCTTAGAGCCTTCTCTGACCACTGCTTGCAGCAGATTATGGTAACCAGTGGTTTACGCCATGGGCCGACTGTTTTACTGGGGATGACTTTGCGATCATTGATTCTACCTCAGTGCCCTCGTCTTCCTAGGAGGAAATCTACTGGAGTTGCATGTTGGCCATTCTTGTTTGTGATCTTGTGACTGTCTCTCTTTTTGAACCATGTGTTGGCTACTATCAAGCCATTTGCCAGGCAGAAGTCTAGAATGGCCTCTCCTTCTTTATTCCTGTTGCCACCCATGTTGACCCTGGCAGCCCTCATATCCTGTTCTCTCTGTCCTGATATGTGCATTCAAGTCACCCATTATGGCCACCAATTCCTGTTGTCCTGTTTTATCTAGTAGGTCTTGCAAATGCTGTCTGAATGCACTATTTTCCTCACTATCACAGCCCTGCTGTGGGGCATAGGCTGAGATTTTGAATACTGCCCTATCATTACACTGGAGTCTGATTGCCATGAGTCTGTCACTAATTCTGATGATATTCCTCACTGTCTTCTGAAGACTCTCTCTCACCACAATTCCCACACCATTTCTAGCCTGTCCCCATACTGAGTAGTAGACTTTGGATCCCAAGCCAAGTGGCTTCACTACACTGTCCTTCCATCTTGTATTTTGGATACATAGGATGTTCAGCCTCCTCTGTATCATCATGTCCTCCACTTCCAAACTGAGTCCTGTCAGTGAACCTACATTAAATGTAGCAATTCTCAGTTCATGTTTGGCAGGTTGATTCTTTTTACATCCAGCTTTCACTCAACATAGCTATCCCAGGTTATCCTCAATATTTACCAATACTTATATCCAATTAGTTTAGTAAGGCTGTCTTACTATATAGTTATCTTGTATTATTATAATGAGTTTTGTTGAACAGGTTCTGTATGAGAAAATGCTAGAGAAACTATCATATTATATGTTAATCATGGTTTACTATTGAAAATCTGAAACTGCATTCGTCAAGCGGTCACAATGGTCGACCCAAAATGCTGAATTCGGAACGTCGAAATAACAGCCATGGTGAAAATGAATACATCACCATCTGTAGTTCAATGTATTCGAAATAGCAGGAGGTGACGTCAGTCACCCATGCTATGCACCTTAATGTACCATTACACTCTACAGTCAACGGTATGTCAATTGTGCTGTTTTGCAGGGAGGCTATGCCCCCCTGCACCCCCACCCCCTCTGCAAATTAAATATACCAACTCCGAGATCACACTACAGTGACGAAATGGGTTAATTCCCTGTTCCTCACTGAACTGCAATCTCCGTTCACAATGCCGAACTCAGATACTTGAACTACCCTACACATTCGCTGTAGTGTAGTTGATGTATTTTGGTTTAGCATTCTACCCATTTGAAAAGTGCCCTTTGCCACATGCCAGTCAAGAGCAGGCACTTCAGACATTTATTTATTTATTTTATTTATTTGACATTTGTTAACCGGTTTAGTCTGACTGGTTGGAAACCATTTTTCAGTGGAGACCCAAGGAAAAACGATCAAATAGTACAGTACATAAACAGTATATAACAGACAATTGTTATAAGAGAAACACGAGTATATAAAAACTAACAGTAAATAACAAGATCAATTGTTATATGTAAACAAACTATATATAAAATAAATAGTACAAATAAGTCAGAAGGAAAATCAGAGACAAAACAGCATAATGGGCATGTATAATATGTTAGAGATAATAAAATACAAACAGTTACAAGTATAAATAGGAAGATAGATGCAGTAAGAGATCATAAGATAGCAAAAAATAAAGAGAGGCAGAGAAAATAAGTATTAAAGTATATACAAACCTAAAAAAAACTAAAGAGAAGCAGAGAAAATAAGTATGGGAGTATGTACAGGTGAAAAACCCCATGCAGGAAGTAGTGAAAGGACTGCTGTAATAGAGGCAGAGAGGACAGCAGTCTATAAGTAGAGGAATATAGATTATGTTGGGTCATTACATAAACATGTCCATGATTTATGGAGGTTATCTTTTATTGCTATTTTAAAGGTGTTAGGGTTAGTGATACATCTAAAATTATGTGGTAATTTATTCCAAGCATTTGCTATGGAATAGCTGTAAAGTAGTTTGCCAGTATTTTTATTGGGCTTATAAACTTGCAGTAGGTTCTGTTGAGAGCTATGGAGAGTGTGACTGGGAGTATAAGGCTGGGTGAGAGTGGAGAGAGGGACAGGAAGATGTTTCATGTAAGACTGAAAGAGCAATGAGAAGCTGGGGTACTAGAATTTGGTGATGAAATTCTAGTCACTGCAGGTTTTTTAGGGCTATGCAGCGATGAGTGTGGTATGGTTAGCTGGAGGCAAATCATGAATTTTGTTATAAGTAAGTTCTAGTTTAGTGAGAAGATTAGATTGGAGGTATGTGAGAATAGGGGCTGCATAGAGCAGTGTGGGGAGTATGAAGGCTTGTGCAAGGGAGAGCCTGGAAACATTTGTGAGGTATTTATTATGTCTGTATAGCAGGCCTACTTTTTGATGTTTTTTTTAATGCACTGCTGAGTATTGAGATTGAACTTTAGATGGTCATTGATAATAACACCTAGGAGTTTAGTGTAAGGTTCAGTAGAGGTGATAGTGTTGTTCAGGGAGGAGACAGAAAAGGTAGTTTTATGTTGTTAGAGGGGTTGTAGGGAGGAGTAGAAGAAATTTGGTTTTCTTTGGGTTCAGTAGCAACTGGTTGGAAGTAAGCCATTTTTCGACAGAGTGAAGGGACTCCTGGGTGAGGGTTTGAAGGTGAGTGATGCTGTCAGAACAAGAGATGATTGTGAAATTGTCAGCATAATGAATAACGGTAGAGTGGACAAGAAGAGTGGAGGTCATTAATAAACATGTTAAAATGTAGTGGACCAAGTATGGAGTATTGGGGCACCCCAGTTTATACAGGTAGGAAGGGAGAGAAGTTAGATTGCCATTTCACAGCCTGGAATCTATTTGAGAGGTAGCTGGAGAACCAAGATACAGCAGAATTAGAGAGGTTAAGTGAAGCAAGTTTGGATAGTAGTAGTCTGGGAAACAGTATCGAAGGCTTTGGATAGATCAAGAAACCGGCAGGAAACTAACTTATTGTTATCACGTGATTTTCTGATAGTATTTATGAAGGATGTCTGAGCAGTAGCAGTACTGTGCCTTGGGCGAAAACCATGTTGTGTGGGGCTAAGAAGATTTTCTTGGAGAAGGTGATTGAGGAACTGTTTGTGAATGCATTTTTCTAGAATTTTTGACAGGGGCGATATGATGGCAATTAGTCTGAAATTTGAGGGGTCAGTTGCGTTGCCACCTTTATGCAAGGGTATAACATAGAATTTTTTGTCAGGTACAAAGTTTTCCTTAATGAATCTGTTGATTAATATGGAAGTGGGGAAAGCGATAGAATTAGCAGCAATTTTTAGGAATTGAGGAGGTAAGTTGTCAGCTGATAGAGAGCATGTTTTAAGTTTGGATAGAAGCGATTTGATATAGGTTGTGGGGACAGGTTTAAGAGAAAAAAATGGTAGAATTGGTAAAAATAGGTGCTGTGGGGTTGGTGATATTATTTTTGGTGAGGCTGCAAATAGAGTCTATGAAGAAGGAATTTAGAAATGTAGCAGTATCTGAGGGTGAGCTATTTAAGCAGGGGTTGGGGGAAGATGGGCACCCAGGATACAGCAGCTTATTAACAGATTGCCAGAATTTTGGAGGTTGGAGTGTGGATTATTAAGTGATTTATGAAAAAAAGTTTTGTATGTCAAGAGTGATCTTTTTTGGTTAAATTACAGAGATCTTTGTAGGTATGAAGATCAGCAGAGGATTTGGATTTGTTACATTTTTTCCATGCACTATCTCTCTTATTCATAAGGGTTTGCAGTGGCGGCTGGTGACTTCAAATCAAAGGGGGGCTGCAGGAGACAGCTGAAAGGGTGGGGCCAATGGGAAGGGGTATGGTCAACTAGAAAGGGGTTGAGCCATGGTAAAAAAACGCAAAAACTGGGACTTTAATTAAACACGCTGCCCTAGGTGCCAATGCCAAACATCAATTTGATGTTGTAAATCTTTATTCATTCTTTACTGTTAGGACTTGGGTTCCATCCTCAGAACCAACACGGCTGTTACCAAGCTCATGCCAGCCAAAAACTCTCAGCTAAGACCTACCCACAATGCCCCTCTCATAGTCTCTTCAGATCTTGTTTGCCGTGTTCCTCGTCAGATGTGCCAAGCCTTCTCTCAAGCTAAGTGCAGTGTTTTTTTGTGATTTTGCTATGTAATTACCGTCCTGTAGTCAGTTTTCCCTAAAGATTATCTTTTCCTCTTTAAATATATATATACTTTCTCTCTAAAACCTACCCTCTACCTTCGGTAGCTCTTTTCTTACCATCGTTGGTACTGTCCTTCTCCCCTACCTTTGGTAGGCCCTTTCCTACCACTTTGTGGTATTTTTTAGTACCATTGTTGGTACTCCTCCTTTTTCTATCTGTTTAAAAAAAATGCTTCTTCTTTAACCTTGCTGTTGCTGTTTTTGGTTAAATTGTAGTTTAGGACTATAGTGTAGTTTTTCATGATGTCTGATAAAGTAAAACTTGGATTTAAACAGTGTGATAAGTGCGGGTTTGAAATGCCCAACTCAAATGGTCATGCCTGGTGTGTTTATTGTTTGGGTGTTGACTACATCAATATATCTTGTGATATTTGTTCTAGCTTCAGCAACCATATATTGGCTGAGTGTAAGAACAAGCTGATTCTGAAGGGTATGATGAAAACAGCCTTCTTGGAGGCTCTTTCTGGAATGGAGGTCTCACCACCTCCTAAGTACAAGGATGTGAAGAAACATAAAGAGAAACAGAGTCACTCAGTTCTGACATCTCTGTCTTCCTCGCAACCAAGTTGACACTGGGCTTCTCCTGCGCCTTCGGCGCAGATGATTTCAGCACCAGGCTCCATGTCTTCTCTGTCGGTGCCGCCCTTGATTCTGACTCCAGCCACTGTACCAGTTTCGGCACCATCCCCTTCGGTGCCAACCTTGGTTTTGACACAGGCTCCGACTACTGTACCTGCATCGGCACCATCCCCAGCCATGGTGCCAATGTCTTATACAGCTCCACTGACACTGTCGGTTCCGAAGGTCGAACACCTTCCCAGAACCAGATATTCTCCATCTTACGACCCCTTTTTGGGACACCAGTTTAGTCCATTTCTTGAGAGACCTGAATCTCCTTCAGCAGCTTCCTTCAGATCCACCAGGAGTCTTTCAGAACAAGATGTAGTGAGGGTTGTGGACCAGCTTTTGGCAGCTAGAGGATTACCCACCCCTGCTAGGTCTTCCTTCTCTCTTGGAATGGAAGCTTTCATGGCATATTCATCTGTATATCCTCCTCCGGCCTCCTCCCAGGTCCCGGAGACTTTGGTACCGATGGCCATCCTGATGCATTCTGTCTTGACTCTGACAGTGGAGGCTTCCCTGTTGGCACCGATTACTCTTGGTGCAACGGCTCCATTGGAACTGGTGCACTTTCGGAGCAGTGATTGGGCTGTCGGCACCGTGGCTCCTAGTTGGGCGCCTATTTTTCCAGTGGCGCCATTTACAGCCACAGGTCCCCAGCAGACACCGGTCCTCTCGAAGCTCATCACCTGGAGGCGGGCTCCTTAGGGTGGGGTGTGACCCCGGTTCCAATGTTGTTCTTCTTGGTTCTGGGCTCCCATCCCTCCTCAGGCGGCCCTGCTTTCCAGGTGATGGAGAGGGTCCTTCCCTCAACAGGCTCGGAGTTGGCACCATTGGCATCGACACCAGAACCCCCCTCTAGTATGCAGCTGTCCCAACCCCCTACTCTGGGATCCCGAGCACAGGAGTCACAAGACCTTCCCTTGAAGGGAACCCTTTCTCCAGAGTCCACCTCAGAAGATCACACTGAGGAGCCACCCCAGAAGAAACTGTGCAAGAGAAAGCATCTTGATTCCCCTGAGGAATCCATCACCGAAGACACCGATTGTGATGAGGGAGAAGGGTCCACACGGTCTCCCCCAGAAGGCGTCTCATTTGGAGACATTCTCAAGATCCTCAAGCAGAGGGGAGACAGGAAGCCCTCCAACCCTTCTTCGGAGGAATTGGTGTTCTTGCAGGCCTTCCATGCTCAGCCATCTACTTCCTGGGTGACCCTCACCTGCGGATGAGCTTGCTAAACTTATTGTGCAGTGTGCCTGGAAGGCCCTGGACAGGATATAACCTGTTCTCCAGAGGCCAGATAAAATTTTACCCACCCCTGAAGACCAGCCCAATTGGTCCAAGCAGCTGGTAACTGATTCCATGGTCATGGCGGCAGCCACCAAGAGGCAACTGGCAGAAGATAGTTCCACTGTTCATCCCCCAAACAGGGAATCTCTGGCAATGGACAGACTGGGGAAGTGGGCTTACGCTTCAGTGCCCTTTGCTATGTGGTCACTGAATTATCTGGCACATTTTACTCACCTTCAAAGAGAACTAATCTTTGAAGTGTCTGCTTCTTTGGTGGGGGTACTGCCTGAGGAGGTGCGTGATACTGTTGCCTGTCAGCTAGCTACCCTGGAATCCATCTCGAACTCCTCAATGCGCTTGATCTCTCACACCACCGAGGGGGGGGGGGGCAGCTCAAGCAACCACATCAGGCATCGTTATGAGACGGCATGCTTGGATGCGTTTGTGTGATTTTGTGGACGGCTTTAAATCTTCCTTTGTCAATGCACCTGTTGATGAATCTTCTCTTTTTGGTCACAAAGTAAGAGACACACTATCATGTAGTGAGAAGGATGGAAAGACCTTATTTGCTGTGGGCATACATTTTTCCACCTCCCAGAGATCCTACTCCAGGAACCAGAGGGGAGGAAAATTGTGGTTCATGAAGTTCCTAAGGATCTTTTCATGACACTCGTGATGACCAATCCCCTGGGGCAGAGAGGGCAACTCATCCAGAAGATGCCCTTCAGAGCAGAGGGGGTCTGTGCAACCAGAGCACTAGAGATTCCTTTTCCGGCCGACCCTTCCAGCACTCCTGAACAGTGGCCCGATTGCTTTCCTCTGGAAGCAGTTGGGGTCGATTTTCCCTGCACCTACAGGCCTGGCAACTCATAACAATGGATGCCTGGGCGCAGAGAATAATATCCAGAGGCTATCATGTTCAATTCTATCTTTCTCCCAGACCCGTAAAACGAATCCCTAATGTTCCACCCAGTCAGAAGGGGGCTGCAACCTTAGAAAATGAAAAGCTGCTAAGAAAAACAGTCATCTAGCCAGTCCCACCAGACCAGAGAGGATTCAGGTTTTACTCAAGGTTCTTCTTTTTAGTGCCAAAAAAGAGAGGAGACTGGAGACCAAGGCTGGATCATAGCTTACTAAACAAATTCATAAAACCTCAAAAATTCCGGATGTTCACGGTACAGTCCATCCTTCTCTTTCTGGGTAAGGATTACTGGATGTGCTCTATAGGCCTCCAGGATGCATATTACCACATAAAGATGGAAAAAAGCTCCCAGAGATTTCTTCGCTTCTGGCTGGGAGCCAATCACTATCAGTTCAGAGTACTGCCCTTTGGTCTCTTAACAGCCCCCAGAGTGTTCACCAAATGTATGGCATACATAGTAGCTCATCTCCGACTACAAGGATTCCAGGTGTTTCCATATTTAAGCAATTGGCACCTTACCACCACGACCAGGAATCTTCTCATTCTCAGTCTCTCTTACACTCAAGGCCTTGCTCTTCGCTCAGGTATCACGATCAACATGGACAAATCACAAATGTCTCCAACAAGAGCACTAGAATTCATTGGAGTGATCATCGACACAACGTCCTGTCAAGCTTCCCTTCCTTCTCACACGCTCTCAAAAATAAAAAGCCAGATTCAAGTCCTCTTTCCACAGACATTTGTATCAGCACGCCTTGTACTACAGCTATTGGGATCTATGGCAGCAACCATTACCTTAATTCCACTGGCAAGGTTGCACATGAGACTAGTACAGTGGCTCCTTTCATCACAATGGTTGATCTTAACCCACCCTCTTGACCACATGATACGCCTTACAAACCTTTGCAAGAAAGAAATGCTTTGGTGGATGAAGCTAGAATCAAATCTTTGGTGTCGACCGTTCTGCCTTCCCCACCCCAGGGCCAAGGTGACCACGGATGCTTCCCTGTTAGGGTGGGGGGGGGGCATTTCCAGGGAAAGACAGCACAAGGCACCTGGTCTCCCATGGAGGCCAATTTGCACATAAATGTCCTGGAATTGAGGGCAGTTCTCTTAACGTTGCAAGCATTCCATACATCCCTTCCTTCTGAGACCATTGCAATTCAATCGGACAACATGTCAGTCGTCTAGTATATCAGCAAACAAGGCGGAACCAGGTCTTGGGAGGCCATGAGACTTTGGCACGTGGCAATGGTTTTCAACCGCTTTCTCATAGCAACACACATTCCTGGGAGTTCCAGTCTTATTACAGACAATCTGAGCAGTAACATTCTGATGCCTCACGAGTGGTCCCTCAGTCCTATAATAGCAGATCAGATCTTCCACCGTTGGAGCAAGACTTGCTGCGACCTGTTTGCTTCTCCCCTAAACAACAAATGCAGAAGCTATTTTGCCATGATCCCCCCTCAGGGAGAGTCACCAAGGGATACTCTGATGCATGATTGGCCCCTGGGTCTGTTGTATGCCTTTCCCCCATTTCCCCTCATTCTAAAATTCCTCCAGAAAGCTCAAAGGTTGAGAAGCAGAGTGATCCTCATTGCCCCTTATTGGTCCTGTCAAGTCTGGTTCCCTTTCCTATGGCCTCATCTGATTCACTGCCTGTGGACCCTGGATCTATCCCAAGGTCTGCTGTCTCATCCTCAGGGACTGATTCACCCCAATCTTCACAGCCTCAAGCTCACAGCTTGGTTTCTCCACTTCTGATGATTGCCAGGCTACCTGATATTTCATCTCCTGTTCCTGAGATTCTTCTGGCTTCACACAAACCTTCATATATATACAAAAAGACTTGATCAACAAGCTTAATTAAACAATTAGTTAAATTGCATGATTATATTCAATTTAGCAACAACTTCCAGTTAAAATCTTCATTCAAACCAAATGGGTGTAGTGTTTTAAATTTTAAAATATACACAGCTTCCTTATGTTGCAAGCGCTGTTTAACATTGTCACTTGCATTATTATGATGTTTAATTTGTTCTAAAACACATCCCTTCAACCTCTTATTATCACTGTTATGGAAATTTAAAAAGTGTATGGCAACAGGACTTTCTTATTTTTTATGTCATTGGCATGTTCTAAAAGTCTTACTTTAAATGCTCTTTTTGTTTCCCCTATATAGAATTTCTTACAGGGGCAACTGAGTGCATAGATAACACCATCTGAATTACAATCAAAGTTGTCCTTTACTTCAAAGGGAATGTTATTAATATAAGCAAAACTAGAGATGACAAACTGAACACAGCAGTGTGGCAAATGTAAAGCATGTCAGTTTGTCATCTCTAGTTTTGCTTATATTAATAACATTCCCTTTGAAGTAAAGGACAACTTTGATTGTAATTCAGATGGTGTTATCTATGCACTCAGTTGCCCCTGTAAGAAATTCTATATAGGGGAAACAAAAAGAGCATTTAAAGTAAGACTTTTAGAACATGCCAATGACATAAAAAATAAGAAAGAAGAAAGTCCTGTTGCCATACACTTTTTAAATTTCCATAACAGTGATAATAAGGTTGAAGGATGTGTTTTAGAACAAATTAAACATCATAATAATGCAAGTGACAATGTTAAACAGCGCTTGCAACATAAGGAAGCTGTGTATATTTTAAAATTTAAAACACTACACCCATTTGGTTTGAATGAAGATTTTAACTGGAAGTTGCTGCTAAATTGAATATAATCATGCAATTTAACTAATTGTTTAATTAAGCTTGTTGATCAAGTCTTTTTGTATATATATGGTTAGTATATGTGTGTTACTTGTACTCCTTGAAGGCTGTGGCCGAGATGTCAGAGAACTTTTAATAAACTACTTTTGGTGGATCCTTCTTTGTTGGTTCTTCGTTTGGTTTGGATTTTCAGTTGTTTCACACATTCACACAAACCTTCAACCTGGAAAATGTATTCTAGTAAGTGGGTTAAGTTCTCTAGATGGGCCAAAGAAGATAACATAGACCCCTTTTCCATGCCTATTCAGAAGACCCCTTTTCCATGCCTATTCAGAAGATCCTACAATACCTGACTATCCTATCACAGGAGCTTCAGCATTGACAGTTACTGTGCAGTTAGCAGGTATTGCAAATTTTCACAGTGGATTTTACAATTCTTCTATGTCACACTGACTGTGCAAAACCTTCATGAAAGGAGTATTACATGATACACCACCTGTCAAGCCTCCTATAGAGCCTTGGAACTTGATATTGGTGCTTCAGTCATTAACAAGTCCTCCTTTTGAGCCTTTTAACTCATGTGATATGAACTTTTTGTCTTGGAAAACTCTACTTCTAGTAGCCCTTACCTCAGCGAGAAGAGTATCTGAGTTGTAGGCCTTGAGTGTCAAGAGACCTTACCTGATTTTTCATAGAGAAAGAGCGTCCCTACGTACTGACCCCTCCTTTTTGCCCAAGGTCATCTCTGGGTTTTCCATTAATCAATCTACTGACCTACCGGTTTTCTTCCCTCATCATTCAGATAGAGGGGAATACCTTTTGCATACCCTCAGTGTTCATAGGCAACTTTGTTTCTACTTGGACAAAACTACATCTTTCAGAAAAATGTATCATTTGTTTGTGGCCTTTGCAGGACCCAGACTGGGTAGGCCATTCTCCAAAATGACATTATCTTCTTGGCTCAGAAACGCCATTACTTTCATCTACCATCAGAACAAAGTGTCTTTACCTTCCAGAATAAAGGCTCACTCTACTAGATCGATGGCGACTTCAGTGGCCTTTCATTCCAGAGCCTCTATGGATGATATCTGTACAGCAGCCACTTGGGCCAGACCTCATAGCTTTAGCACTCATTACAAATTGGATTTGGCCTCCAGGGGACGAGCATCTTTTGGTTCTATGGTGCTCAGGAATGTCCTTCCTTAGGGCCACCCAGGACTCAAGTAGCTGGGGACTCGGTCCTAACAGTAAGGAATGAATAAAGATTTACAACATCAGATAAAGAAGTTATGTCTTACCATAACATTCCATCTGTGTTATAGATCTTTATTCATTCATTACTTCCCATCCTCCTTCCCCCTGCCTGGACTCCTGGTGGACTTTAGGATTTCCTTATTAGTTAAGGAATTTGCTCAGAGAGAGCCTCCTACTGTCTCTTTTATTACTTCTATACCATAATGCCGGACAAACGCTATCGGAAGAGACTATGAGAGGGGCATTGTGCTTAGGTCTTAGCTGAGAGTTTTTGGCTAGCGCAAGATTGGTAATGGTCGTGTTGGTTCCGAGGACGGAACCGAAGTCCTAACAGTAATGAATGAATAAAAATCTATAACACAGATGGAATGTTATAGTAAGACATAACTTTTTTTATGAAAGTCCAATCGAGACAAAATGAATTGTAGAAGAAAAAAAATATTTCAATGCATTGGCTACATGACAGCTTACTTATTATCTAGATGGAAACAAAAAAGGTTTTGAGGCATGAAAAAATAAATTACTTTTTAAATACCTTACTGGAATGCCAGTCAAAATCAAGTATAAAAAACAAGCAGCACTCAACTCAAACCACTTCTCCTTGCACTGCAGTTCTAAATATAATTTATATTCAGCTTTATAAAAGTACCAAGTAACATGCTAAAAGTAGCAATCTCTGTGATAGCCCCACTTGTAAAAATGTTTCTTATCCAAAAAAGACCTCCTGCCTGACAACTATCTACTTGTATCATGGGGAAAACATGATCAAAGTAAAAAAGGAACAGCAAACAAGAAACAAGCTCAAGATAAATTGCTTAAAGGATTACTGTACAGGTTATGGACCACACATGATAGATAGGCATTCTGTTTAGTTTATGGGTAAAGCCTGCAAAGATGACTACAAGTCTCCAACAAATGTAATGAGCTTCTGAAAATATTGTAATCCTGTCCTTTATTACAAATGCTGTAATATGCATTTCAATACCTAAGGCTTATACGCTATCTAGTTATATAAATATTCTCTACATGGAAACAACAAAAAGGCTTTCAATGCTGGTAATTCTTTAACAGTATGCTTATTAAAGCCTACTTGCATCTTACAGTCTCAGACAAGCTTACCTGATGGTCATTAAAGAATTGCTACTTAAATGCAGAGCAACAGGCACTGCAACAACATGCATTTTCTGAATAATAAGAAGCATAAATCAACAGTATAAAAATATGACAGAAAACCAGAACATTCTGCAAAATCAAGGACACATAAAAAGCCACTGTAGTACTTGTGTCTACCTTGGATGGGGGGATAGTCTGCACACTTACACTGCATAACTGCTCCTTGCCTTGCTTGGACACATCCAGAGTCACTACATGGGGGAGTGGGGTACAACAAGTATGTCACAATTTCAAATGTCTCTGGCTGATGGTGATGGCCCTGACACATTTGTCATACCTCTCAGCCTCAGAGCAAAAAATCTGGACAAAGCCATAAACAGAAGTGGGACAAAGGCCCAAAAATAAGGACAATTTTAAATCTTGCTCTTATAAACTTAGAAAGATAATAGAATAGTAAGTCTTGCTTTTGTATGGATTTTCTGAAGGATATGAAATCTGAAACTCAAACGTCTGTCATTATTTTCCAACTTCAGTCTTTAATGATTTGCTACTTATTTGCCAGAAAACTACAATTTTATGAAAAATGAACCAAAAATGTGATGTAAAAATGTAAATTAGCCACACAATACAGCTGGAAACCTGTCAAAGAAGGGACCCTTTTTAATATTAGTACTGTTAACTTGAGCAGATGACAAAATAAGAGAATCTGCGTGCATTTCTAAAATTAAAAGTAACCTTTAACTCTGATCATTACAATTATTTGTTAATTGTAAACCCTACACGTTTTCTTCCAAATTTGCCATTTTGTGGAGGGATTATTAGGAGAGAGCAACATTTTGAGCCAAAATCAGGGACAGTTGAGAGGTTTGTATATACCTAATTCTAGAAAGTGATTTATTTGTGCGTACCTCTCATCCTCTTAACACAGGAAATCTGGACAAGGCCAAATATATTAGGGGAACATACAAACAGTACTTAAAATTGCTCTTGTATAAACTTAGACAGTTGACAGACAACAGATCTTGCTTTAGCATGGATTTTTCTGAAGAGTATGAAGTCTGAAACTCAATGTCTGTCATTATTTAGTGACTTCATTCCTAAATGGTTTGCCAGAAAACCACAATTTTTATGAGGAACAAACCAAAAATAAGATGCAAAAATCTATTCATTCTGCAAACATCTGGACAGTTAAAAGGTATAGTTGTGCTGGGGCTATCTGAGTTTGCTGCCTTTTACTCCTAACAAAATCATGGTCGAATCGGGCCTCCCTCCTGCAGCTATTCCAGTGTCCCTTTACTTGGCTATTTCACCCCATTTACCATAAATACTGTAATGTGCATACTGCTTTACTTCTACAATGATTTGGATTTCATTTAAAAGTTTTATTTTACATTTTACAGCACAAACACTAATAGGCATTTGCTAAAGAAAGCAATGCAGTCTCACAATGAAAATAGATGTAGGATTAAAACTCCTCTGCCCTTGAAACTCACATTCATTGACACAACATTGAAACCCACGTTCAAAGAAAATACATCTGGCCAGTGGCAGATAAAGATTAACTTTGGGCTGTTTTCAAATCATAGGCCCCTTGCACAGGAAACATACATGTGTTCTTTGATACACCTTGCTGATTGTATTAAATTATATTCCTTGTATAATACAGTACAGCTGTTAGACAGTGTTTTAAATGTATTGTTTTGAACATTTTTTCCAATATTCAATGAAAGAAAATGCATGCACCAATAATGACAAAACTGCCCGGTTCAGAACATTTCCATCATAAAAGTCTACTCAAACTTCTACAGTTCACAAATATCAGTAAATATGCGCAATCTCTGCAGAAGTAAAAGTCTTCTAAATAATGCCACATTTAAGAGATCTGTAACTAATGAAGATGTTGCTGCTAGCAAACAACTTTATATTTCACTGTTTCATCTACAAATAAAGTGCCTGTTGCCATTGAGGAATAAATTGCCTATGTTACATTAAAAATATGATACGCTAGTAATATTGCAATAGGAAATGGATGGCAAACTGATAGCAGGTTAATCGTTACTAGGTATCTCCGCCAAAGAGGACATTCTCAGGACTGCAGTATCCACCCCCTTTAAAAGTACAACACAGTACATTATCAGTAATGCATTTATATACTGTGGGAGTAGAACCCACAGCCTTCTGCATCAAAAGCAAGTACACTACCTGTTGTGCTATTAACAATGCAAGCAGACATAGCATAAGCAGCACTAAACTTCTCTTCAAGCTCTCAGCTGCTTGTAAAATGCACTCAACACTCAACTGTATCTCTCAACTTTGAAGCAGAAGAAATCTGGAAAAAGCCAAAATTTATTGGGAGGGGGCAAAAGCCCCAAAAACTAGGGACACATTTTAAACATTGCTTGTATAATCTTGGAAAGTTGCTAGAATATAACGCCATGTTACCACCATGCATTTCACTGCAAACTCTTGAACCCAGGACCCTGTGAACCACAGTCAGAGCAACATACCACTGCGCCAAATCAGCTGTTTCTTGAAAGACTGGTAGTCTGAAACTTAAATGGCTATCATTTAGTGAATTCAGTTCTCACCATAGCTCTCAGCGTCTTAGCACAGAACACCTAGACAAAACCAATAATGGGGTATTACAGTGAATTCAGTTCTCACCATAGCTTTCAACCTGTTAGCACAAAAAACCTGGACAAAGCCAATAATGGGGAATACAGCTCCAAAAATAGGGACAATTTTCAAATATTGACCTTATAAACAGAAAATTGCTAGAATAAAAAGTTTTGTGTTACCATGTACTTTCTGAAGAATATGAAGTATGAAATTCAAATGCCTGTCATTATTTGGTGAATTCAAAATCCAGAAAAACAACAGAGTTTATGAGGAACAGAACAAAAACATGAGGCAAAAATTTCACAAATGGTGGTGGGTAGGGAATTCAAGCTCTTGCTACCTACTCCCAAGGTACAGGGTTTGAGTCTAGCCACCAGGTATATTTTCTGACTTTTTTCTAGCTACTGGGGCATTACATACACACACACAACCTTCGATAAATACATGCAGAGTTTTAGTCCAAACAAGTAGTCTCCTGCAGCTTTGTTAATTCCACACAAGCCCTGCTCCAGCTTCAAAACAAAAGCCCATGAGAGAGAGCCAAAGTCCTGTCCTTCCCGCGCGAGCAGGCTCCAGCCTGCAGACATTGCAGTCCTATCCCCTTTCAGATTATGCAATTGTTAACTGCATAGATTTCTGGGATCTCTGTATGCAGAATGCTGTCTTCTTAATCCGGACTGGTCCACCAGCAGTCTGGATTCCTGCATGCATGCGTGGGTTCTGGGAATGCTGATCATGCATGTGCAGAAGTCTGGGATTCACGTTTGTTTTGTTTTGTTTTACTTTTAATTCTTTAATTTTTTTATTTGCTGGGGGGGGTTGCAATCCTGCAGTCCAATAGCACAAGCCACCACTGAGGGTTTGGGTGGCTTGTGTTAGCCAGGGTACAAAATGAGTTTTGATCCTTAATTTCCTGATAGGAGCCAGGGAGTTGAGTGTGCCTAGGAAGATGTTGTTAAATGCTAGGACTGCTTTCTCTAGGGGAGATTGTGGAGGAAGGACCAGTTAAGTGAAGAGAGCAGGTGGTTGAAAGTATCAGGATTAAAACTTGAGAGTTTACAGCTATCTTTGTACTACTGGGGTTTGTGTAGTTGAGGAGAGTGTCTAATTATGAAGGTGGGATGGTGATTACTAAGGGTATCAGGTAGGGTGGAGGGGTTATGATACAGATTGGGATTGGAGGTGAGGACCCAGTCTAGAGTGGAGCTAGAGATGCTGTGTTTGCTTAGTAGAGTTGGATTTGAGATTAGTTGGGAGAAGCCGAATAGGTTATTAGAGGTGTTTGGGCAATCAGTGTCTAAGACATTCCAGTCGATGTTTACATCTCCCAAGACAACAGTTTCATAGGAGATGGTTTGAGAGATCCAACAGATAAAGTGTTCTAAGCTAAGGATGTTATTACCAGGGGGAATGTAAATGAAAGCAATAACTATTGTCTTCTTATGAGTGTTTTTTGACAGTTGGCTATGAGAATTTCAGCTGGGTGAAAATCTGAGGTAGTGATTGAGAAGGTGAAGTGTGAGCTGGTTAGAATAGAGAATAGCAACGCCTCCAGCTTTCTTTGTAATCTGATCATACTGGAGGATGTTATAGCCTGGTGGAAGTATTTCTGTGTTGGCTATATGAGGCTTAAGCCAGGTTTCAAGGGGGCAAAGAATATCAGGGCAGTGTAAGAACACCCAGGCATGGAAAGGGGAAATTTTGTTCATGATACTTTCAATGCTCATAGATAATATAGTTAGATTGTTGGTGGATGTGGATGTGTGAATCTGGGAAGAAGTATTAGGTGTGGAGTTTTGAGGGTGTGAGGGCAGGCTGGGAGAGAGGAGCTGTGGTTAGGCCCAGGGTTTAGATGTATGTCACCAGATAGTAACAGATTTAACATGAGATTTCTGAGGTATATGAAGAGTTTATTTTCGGGATGATTTCTTGGTTTAGTTGTGACAGGAACTGTAGGCAGAATGAAAAGTTTAATTTTAAGTAAGGAAGAGTTAGAAGGAAGAAAAAGAGATGGGCTATAGGGCAGGAATGGATGGCACAGTGAATGGCTAGGGGAGATGTACTAGTAGATGTAGAGTTGTTGAGGGGGAGGCTGTCTTCATAAGGTGCTGCAGCGGAGGCTGGAAAGAGAATGGGTATGGTAAAGATAATTAGTAGGAAGGTGTTTGCAACATGTGTATTAGGAACAAACTTAATATGGGAGGCTTAGAGATATGCCAATAGGTTCTAAAGTGGATGTATTAGACACCAGAGGTTGGGAATGTATTCAGTAGCAGACTGAAATGGGGTTGGTTAATTGAAGTAAGAAGAAAGTGATTGTTGATTGGAAAGTGCTGGAGGAAGTTGAGAGGTGGAAGGGGGTGTGGTTAATGGGGATAGAGTGTAAAGCAAATGAGAGTGGGGGTGGGTGGGAATGGGGTAGTGTAGAGAAGCAAAGTGAGCCCGAGCGTAGCGAGGGTAAATGGAGCGGGTAGAATCAGGTATTGGAAAGACAAGAAACTGCAGAAACAATCAGAGGAAGGTGAGGTTTTAGCCAAAACAGAAATCAGAGTCAGGAAAGCAGTGGTCAAATGGGGGAAGGGTGAAATGTAAGGTACAGAAAGCATATTAGATAAAGAATGAAAATTAGATTAGAGAGGGAGATGAGTTTGATAATACAAGACAGGGATTACAAATGGAAATTAGCTTAAACAACAGAATGTAATCTAGAAAGAGGAAAGAGTAAGTAGTAAAAGACAGAGTTGAAAGTAGGGAGATGCAGTTAATACAGTGAGATGATACAGCTGAGGGAAGGAGACAGACAGAGTGACTGCAAGTAGTACGGAAAGCTATATTAACGTAGGAAAAGAGAAGCAAAGGCTAGAGAATAAAAAGAGTAGGGTGGTGGACAAATAAGGGACAATACATAGAACTAGCAGGAAGAAAAGGTACACTAATGCAATGGAGACCAGAGAGAAAACGGTAGGCCAAGAGAAAAATAGAGAGTGAGGGACAACCATTTGACTGGTGGGGGGTCCTGGTTTGGTGGTGTGCTTAACAGTCAGCTATAATTAACAGCAAGGTGTGGACATACAAAGTAAGTTTTATAGAATAGCATACATAACACTTTTGAAAGTAAATGCTGATGACAGTGTTGGTTGGACTGGGTTGTGGTGGTTCTCTTGTTTAGACTGGTTACAGGGAAATTCAGCACTGAAGTTTAATAGTAAACTGTTATAACAATGTACATAGTCTTCATAATGTAACTGCTATGGTCTTGTCTGCATCTTAACCTGAATTGTTGAACAACACTATGTATTATTGTCGCTCTATTTCATCGTAAATTGTCTTTAATCCATAACTGATTAAGTATTGAGTAATGGTTTATTGTATTTTTCTTGTTTGCATGCTTTTTGTCTTAGTAATGGGTCATAGCCAAGAATTATATATCGACAAGCCAACCTACCCAGTTAACAAACAAACAAGCAAATAAATAAAATCCAAAGCCACACAAACCCTCCACCATGATAAAGTTGTGATGCTAAGAGTAGGATTTACTTTCAGTAGTGTCTTGCAAAAGGTTGAAACAGTAATAACAGTACTGCAGGCCTTGATCCAGACTGTGGTGGGAAACTGAGAGTGGAGACATAGGATGATAATCTCAATTTACAGGTCAATCTTTCTCGGAGTGTACTCACTATGTTAACAGCAGACATTTGAGGTAATTTGGCACCTTGTGGGGATACCATCTGGGTACTTACCACTGAAGGTCCGTAGACACAGCCCACTTGGAGGAAAACCCTGAGCAAGACTCAGAATATGTGGAGGAAATTATACATTTTGAGTTTCCCTATGAATCCTATAAGAGGAGCTGGAAACTGTTGCTGGGGATAAGAATTTCTTGCTCACACTTCTTAACTAAATGTCACATGACCCACACCAGTGCAATCAGTTTAAAATATGATAGTGTTGTATTATTCTACAGTGGCACAGCTGGGGTGTCATAGTGCTTTCTTACAGTGCTTGGCTGTCTGGTGTTGGTCCAGGATGAGTTGCCTTTCAAGTGGCATTTGTATATCTCCCTGTATTTGCACAGGATATCACCAGGATCTTTGATTTTCTCCCATTTTGCCATAGCCCAAAACCATTCCAGAAGGTGAATTGGCAGTCCAGTTAACTTATTTAAATTGATTTGAAGTAGCATGGTGGTTTACTGGAAAGATCTCTGCATCAAAGCTGCATGGTCTGTGGTTTAATCCTGACTTCTGGGCAATTTATGGAGTTTTCATACACTCCCTTTGCCTACATAGGTTTTTGAGTATTCTGGTTTCCGCTCACCTCCCCAAAATATGCTGGTTGATTGGCTACAGTCACTTCATTTATATATATATAGTGTCTACCCTCACCCTTCTGACCTAGGTTGTGGTTTTAAGGTCTATGGACTAGGTCACTTATCCATTTAACAAATATTAAAATAAAATAAATGTAATGAATTAGGCAAATAGGTGTGTGTGTGAGTGAGGTGTACATCTTGCAGTAGACTGGCACCCCTTCTAGAATTGGTTCTTCCTCATATATATCGCTTGCTGTAATATGCTCCAGCCATAGGACACTGAATGGGATAACACAGATATCGGATAACAACTAAATGTGGCTTTTCCTGCTTTACCTACTTTCAAGCTTTTTTTTTTGTCTGTAATTGCAATTACTAAACTTATATGGAACTCTCTACAGAGCATGAATGAACTACTACATGATTAATTCTCAGAGGGTACATATTAAAATTCATGTGGACTTTGACTTCCACCCTACACAAGCTAAGTATGGCTACTAAGTTGGCCTGCCTATATCCCTAGGAACATCTGGTCCTTTGCTGCAGTAAGATGCACAGCTGGGCAATACAGCTGTTGCTGATGTAATCCTGATTGCTAGAATGTTGTACTTATCATAAAAATATCTTTATGAAATATAACAGCAAAAGTACTGTAAAACACACAAATGTGTTTATGAATGTCTCAGTAGAGACCAGATCCATACTTTTATATGGAATTGTTGGTGTTGACTGTTCCCCTTTAATTTACCTAATCAAAACCAATCACCAGTGTGGTGCAGCATTTCATTTTTATGGGGATCTCAAGAAGATTTTAGCAGACAGCATATATATATATATATATATATATATATATATATATATATATATATAGATGTTCAACATATGAATGCAAATGTTGGTCTGGGCATCACTATTTCTGAGAGAGTTTATGTAGCAAAACTGCTCTAATGATAAACAGTAAGAAATGATTTCAGTGTATTATTATGCACACACACATACACAAATGCATACACACAGATGCACAGAGGCTCAGAAAAACATACGTAGACGCACCCACCCACATGATTCATATGAAGTGAGAGAAAATGTTAGTTGCAATGATTGACAAGATATCAAAACATGAAAGCTAGTAATTAGGCTGACATATCTGGAGTACAATATTTGGAAGCATGCCTGCTTCACTCACTCTCTCTCTCTGTCTGCAGGCTTACAAACTCCAGGAGAACATGAAAAGGAGGGAAACAGAACTGACAGTGGTGAGAGAAGATGTAAGGAATCAGATGCCTTTACATGCAAATGAGTGTATAGTACAAATAGCTATAGCAAGATTTGTGTGGCTGATAGTACTTAACAAGTTAATAGATACAACAAATGTACACCAAAAACCAAGAACCTTATGTGTGGAGACCGAAGGATAAAAGCCACCCCCAAATCCATCACAATCCCATAATAGAGTGAATAAAGTAAGTGAATATAATAAAACTTCAAAAGCCACACAGTAGTTTACTGTCAAGTTAACTGTTACTAAGGGCTTTCGTTCCCAACTAATCATGGGACTTCATCAGAGTAATACTGTAATGCTAGATTACACTTTTAAAACAAAAATCCCATGAAAATTTCCTTGTTGCTGCCAAGCCATTCTACTTAAAGCTACAACACAATGTTAAGTTGTCAAACTCGCCTTCATTCTTGCTGGATGGGTTCGGAGCCGATCCTCGGCTCTGACTCGGCACTTGCTAAGTTCGAGAGCTAATTTTACCAGCTCGAGGCAACTCTATATCCCATGATGCAAGGCGTGACTACCCAGATCTCGTTTGCCGCTTCGCGAAGAGGTCTTCTTTTACCAGCTCAGGTAGTGTTTTTGTGATTTAACTTTCTACAGTTAAAAATCTTCCCTTTTTCCAGCCTTGTTTTTTCTCAGTATTAGAGTTAGTCTTTCTATAGCTATCTCCTTAACCCTATACTCCCTCAACCTAATAGGTTTAGTTATTTTCCCCTTCAGGCCTTAAGCCTCCCTTTCCTTAATTCCTGTCAGGGTGTTTGAGTGTTGTACTTAGTTCCCCCCCCTTCTTCTTAAGTTAACTGTGTGGGTGAACTTTGATTGTGTGTGTTTGTGCACTGGGCATAGTTATGTCCAAAGAATCGAAGGTCTCAGGCTTCAAGAAGTGTGACTCGTGCTGTCAGAAGATGTCTCTGACAGACGGTCACACTTCTTGCGTGTACTGCCTGGGACCTCTACACCTGCAGGACTCCTGTGCCATTTGTCATTCTTTTAGCCATAGAGTCCTGCAGGAACGTAGGAATAAATTAATCCTACGAGGCTTATTGAAGCCGGAGAGCTCCCCGACCAAGAAAGGGTCGGGGAAGCCCTCTAAGCCACCTAAACCCCAGGCTTTGAGTTTGAAGCCTTCGGCTGTGGCTCCGACTCCTTCGGAGTCTAGGTCAGCTCCGGCCGGAGCCGATCTTTCTCTCTTAGAGGTGGTGGTATCGGTGCTGGCCGGCTCCGATTCACCTGCATCGAAGTCGATGTCGGCTCCGGCTGGAGCCGACATTTCCATGTCCCAGATTGGAGCCGATACGTTATCGGCTCCGACTGGAACCGAGGGGTCTTCGGCTCCGATGGCTCCGACTAGGAAGAGATCTCGGTCTCCTTCCCTGGAGTCGATTCGCTCGGCTCCAGGATCTCTGCATTCGGAGCGGAGCCATCGGAGCCGATCTTCTAGGTCTTCCAGGCTCTCTGACCATGACTTGGAGAGAGTGGTAAGCAGATTGCTGAAATCACAGGCACTGGCCCAGATGCTCCATAGCCCATCTCAGCAGACGACCGCTATCACTCATCCCCCTGAATTTCCTCCTTCGACTCTCCTCCAGAGTTTGGAGCCGGAGCTTCTCGAAACCTTGACTGTTGGTGCGTCGGAGCCGATGCCACCCCTTTCGGCTCCCTCGTCTTCAACTCCGATTTCCTCCATGACACCTTCCATGGAGGGATCCGGTCGGCGTGACTCCTGCGTCGGCTCCGAGGGGGCGAGTGGCATCGGACCCTTGTCCAGCCCCGTTCTCCCTCTCGGAGCTTCGGCGTTGGTGAGTTCGGCACCGACATCGGCCTCGGAGCCTTCTCTTTCGGCGGGGCTGGGAGTTCCTGTTTCTTCGGAGCGGGAGCTCTCTGGCCTCCCTGGAAGGGGAGCCTTTGAGGTGATGAGGAGTGTTCTAGCCCCTCAGCTGAGTCAACAGTCGGTTCCATTAGCTCCCCCCTCCTCGGTGCCTGCTGATATCTCTTCCCACTCTCTCGCTCCCGGACCCAGAGATCCATCGCCCCAGGTTTCCCCACTGGGAAGAACTTCCTCTTCCGAGGTTTCTCCTGATCCTTCGGGGGAATCCCCGTGTAAGAGGACGTGCAAGAGGAAGCACATAGACTCCCCTGAGTCTACAACATCTGATACTGACTTAGATGAGTCGGAGGGATCCCCAAGGTCCCCCACTGAGGATGGCTCCTTTTCAGACATCTTGGAACTCCTTAAACAGAGGGGGAACTGGCCTTCCATTAACCCCTCCGAGGATGAGTCAGTATACCTGGAGGCTTTTGGATCTCGACCTTCCACCTCCTGGGTGTCTCCGCCTTTCGATCCTCTCATGGAAGTGGTGGCTTGAAAGGCGTGGGCGGCCCCAGATTCTGTGGAACCAGTCCCTAGGAGGCCATCTAAATTTATCACGGCCCCGGTAGACAAGCAGTTTCTCACCAAGGGTGTCCCTGTTGATGCCATGGTGGTGGCAGCTGCCACCAAGGAGGAACTTGCCGATCCTTCTGTACCTGTCCATCCTCCTAACAAGGAGTCTAGGACCATGGATAGGTACGGTAAGCGGATTCTTTCCTCAGCGACCTTCACTATGCGCTCGCTGAATTATCTCTGTCACTTTACGGCTTCAGAGAGATATTCTCAAGGAACTAGGTGAGGTAGTACAGGATCCATCAGCTGCCGGGGCTCAAGAAAAAATTACCTCGCAGCTGGGAATCCTAAATTCCTTAACAAACTCCTCCATGCGGCTCATTTCTTATGCGGCCGATGGAGCGAGTAGAGCCGCAGGCACAGGAGTGGCTCTTAGACGTCAGTCCTGGATGCGGCTTTGCAACTTCGCAGATCCGTTTAAGGCATCCTTCACAACTACTCCCTTCGACGGTTCGGCTTTGTTTGGACCTCAGGTGAAGGAAACATTGACCAGATGCGAGCAGGACGGCAAGACTCTTTCTGCCGTAGGAGTCCGTTTCTCCACCCCTTCAAGACCTTATCCTAAAGGTCAGAAGGGAGGGAAGATGTGGTTCCGTAAATCTCAGGGAGTCATGCCGGACGCATGTGGTCAGTTTACCCCCAGAGGCAGAGGGGGTAATAACAATAGACGCCGCCCTAGGGACAGAGGGGGTCCGCAGAATCAGGGTAGCAGAGAGCCTCTCCCTGACAAACCCTTCCAGCATCCCTGAGCTGTTGCCCGACTGTCCACCCTTGGAGGCAGTCGGGGGAAGATTGTCGCTGTACCCAACAGCCTGGCTTTCCCTTTCTCAAGACATTTGGGTACAGTCGATCATATCCGAGGGTTACAAGATTCCCTTCGAAAACTATCCTGTTCCTCAGAAGGTATCCCTCCCAGACGTTGCACCCGGTCTAAGGGAGTTCTCAAAGCTGGAGGTATCAAAACTTCTAGCAAAAAGAGCAATCCAGCCAGTTCCAGCAGACCAAATAGGATCCTGGATCTACTCAAGATTCTTTTTGGTCCCCAAAAAAACGGGAGATTGGAGACCAATTCTAGACCTCAGCAGACTAAACAAGTTTGTCAAGAAGGCAAGATTCCGGATGGTCATGCTTCAGTCCATTTTACCCTTTTTGGGCAAGGACAACTGGATGTGCTCGGTAGAACTTCAGGATGCGTACTATCACATGAAAATTCACAGGCGCTCCAGAAGGTTTCTCCGCTTTCGGCTGGGCACCAGTCATTTTCAATTCAGAGCCCTGCCCTTTGGTCTCACTACAGCCCCCAGAGTGTTCACCAAATGCATGGCAGCGGTCACGGCTCACCTGAGACGTCAAGGATTCCAGATGTTTCCGTATCTAGACGACTGGCTCCTCACGGCCACCACCAGGCATCAACTTCTCCAGGCCAGGGACTACACTCTTAATATGTGCAGCCAGTTAGGAATTTCCATAAACTTCGAAAAGTCCTCCTTGTTACCTTGCCAGTCTATTACCTTTATAGGTGCAGAACTAGACACTGTTGGGATGTCAGCAAGACTCACAGATCAAAGACTTCTGGACATCCAAAAATATGTTCAGATCATCCTACTCAGCAAAAAGATCAGGGCCAGGTTTGTCCTGAAGGTGCTAGGACTTATGGCGGCTGCTATCGTACTTCTTCCTTTGGCTCGATTCCATATGCGGCTACTGCAATGGATGTTATTCACCCAGTGGTCCTTCCAGCAGCTTCCCATGTGCCACGAGATCATCGTGACACAATCTTGCAAGAGTCACCTGACCTGGTGGATTTCTTCCCCTCAAGTCCTCCAGGACAGACCGTTTGTTCCCCCGGCCCCGGTTGCCACAGTCACATCGGATGCCTCCCTGATCGGGTGGGGGGCATTATCAGGGCAGGATGGTCCATGGCACTTGGCAACCCTTCGAATACCATCTGCACATAAATGTCCTAGAGATGAGAGCAGTGCTTTTAACGTTGCAAGCCCTCAACGATTTTCTTCCTTTAGGAACTATTGCAGTTCAGACGGACAACATGTCCGTAGTATGGTACATCAACAAACAGGGCAGGACCAAGTCCTATCCACTGTGTCGAGAAGCTCTCAGACTTTGGCAGTGGGCAATCTCCTCTCATCGGTTTCTGATAGCAACGCACATCACCAGGAAATCCAACTTCATTGCGGACAGATTGAGCAGAGCTATTCTCATGCCTCACGAGTGGTCTCTCAAACAATCAGTAGTGGAAGAGATTTTTCAGAAGTGGGGCTTCCCTTGCTGCGACCTTTTTGCTACACCCCAAAACAGCAAATGCCCAGACTTCTTCTCCCTCTTTCCACTCCCAGGCCAACCCCCCCAGAGACGCTCTAACCCAGGTTTGGCCCCCGGGACTTCTTTATGCTTTTCCTCCATTCCCCTTGATACCTCAAGTCATTCAGAAAGCTACCGATGTTAAGTTGTCAATCTTGCCTTCATTCTTGCTGGATGGGTTCGGAGCCGATCCTCGGCTCTGACTCTGCACTTGCTAAGCTCGAGAGTCACTTTTACCAGCTCGAGGCAGGCCCATATCCCATGATGCAAGGCGGTAAATACCCAGATCTCGTTTGCTGCTTCGCTGATGAGGTACTCCTTTAACCAGCTCTTGGTAAGTAATTTGTTATACAAATTTTAGTCACCCCTTTCCTAATTTGTCTCTCACTTATTAGATTTTTTGTCACTTTTAGTTAGTTGTAGGGTCTTTAGCTCTAGTTTTACTGTTTCCCTAGTTGTTCTTATTTAGTCGGGCCTTCAATCCCCTCCCATCCCTTCCTGTCAGGGTGTGTGTGTGGGTTTATTTTTTCCCCTTTTAAGTTAAATATTTCTGAATCTGGGACTGTGTGAGTTGTGTGTTGTGTGGATACATCACTATGTCCAAAAAACAGAGGGTCTCAGGCTTCAAGAAGTGTGACTCGTGCTGTCAGAAGATGTCTCTGACAGACAGTCACACTTCTTGTATCTACTGCCTGGGACCTCTCCACCTGCAGGACTCCTGTGCTATTTGTCACTCTTTCAGCCAGAGAGTCCTGCAGGAAAGGAGAAATAAATTAATATTGAGAGGACTTCTTAAACCGGAGGGCTCCCCGACTAAGTCTACTTCGGGCAAGCCCTCTAAGACCTCCAAGGCCCAGGCTTCTGCTACTAAGCTTTCGGCCCTGGCTCCGACTCCTTTGGAGTCGAGATCGGCTCCAGCTGGAGCTGATCTTATTTTGACTAAATCTTCGGCACCGATGGCTATCGGTGCCGATACTTTAACTGCTACATTGGTGTCGGCTCCGACCAGCTCCGACCACCATGTGGCTAAGGCTTCGGTATCGGCACCGACCGGCTCCGATACCATTATTTCCTTGCCTGTATCGGCTCCGGCTGGAGCCGATACAATTTTGACCAGGCTTGGAGCCAATAAGTTGTCAGCTCTGTCTGGAACCGAGGGTTCTTCGGCTCCGATGGTTCCGTCGAGGAAGTGATCCAGGTCTCCCTCTTTGGAGCTGATACTGTCGGCTCCGACCTCTCCTCTTCTTTCGGAGTGGAGCCATCGGAGCCGATCATCTAGGTCTTCCAGGCTCTCAGACCATGATTTGGAGAGAGTGGTAAGCAGATTGTTAAAATCACAGGCACTAGCCCAAATGCTTCATAGTCCATCTCAACAGATGACTACTAGTCCACACCCTCTTCAAGTTCCTCCTTCGACTCTCCTCCAGAGCTCGGAGCCGGAGTCTATGGGAATAGTCACTGCTACGGCTGCGGGGCAGATACCACCCCTTTCTGCTCCTTCAGCTTCTACTCTTATCTCCTCCTCAAGACCTTCCTTGGAGGGATCCGGTGGTCGGGCTTCCCTGGTCTGCTCCGAGGGGGTGAGTGGCATCGGACCCTTGTCCGACCCTGCTCTTCCCCTCGGGGCTTCAGCCTTGGTGAGCTCGGCCCCAACATCTGCCTCGGAGCCTTCCCTTTCGGTGGGCCCGGGAGTCCCTGTTTCTTCAGAGCGGGGTATCTCGGATCTCCCTGGGAGGGGAGCCTTCGAGGTGATGAGGAGTGTGATGGCCCCTGGGCTTAGTCAGCAGTCTATCCCCTTAGCTCCTCCCTCTACGGTGCCTGTAGATGTCTCTTCCCACTCTCTTGCTCCCGGACCGAGAGATCCACCACCTCAGGTTTCCCCACTGGGAAGAACCCCCTCTTCCGAGGATTCTCCTGATCTGTCAGGAGATCCTCCGCGTAAGAGGACTTGTAAGAGGAAGCACTTGGACTCCCCTGAGTCTACTACTTCAGATACCGACTTAGATGAGTCGGAGGGGTCCCCAAGATCCCCCTCTGAGGATGTCTCTTTTTCAGACATCCTAGAACTCCTAAAACAGAGGGGAAACTGGCCCTCCATTAGTCCCTCCGAGGATGAGTCGGTATACCTAGAGGCGTTTGGATCTCGACCCTCCACCTCCTGGGTGTCTCCGCCTTTCGACCCCCTCATGGAGGTGATAGCTCGGAAGGCATGGGCATCTCCTGATTCCGTAGAACCAGTTCCCAGGAGGCCTTCTAAATTTATAACAGCCCCTTCCGAGAAACAATTTCTTACAAAAGGTGTCCCTGTTGATGCCATGGTGGGGGGCTCAGGACAAGATTGCTTCTCAGCTAGGAATCCTTAACTCCATAACCAACTCCTCCATGCGGCTGATTTCGTATGCAGCAGACGGAGCGAGTAGGGCTGCAGGGACAGGAGTGGCTCTTAGACGTCAGTCCTGGATGCGGCTCTGTAATTTTGCAGATCCCTTTAAGGCGTCCTTCACAAACTCTCCCTTCGATGAGTCAACATTGTTTGGTCCTCGGGTGAAGAATACGTTGACCAGGTGTGAGCAAGACGGCAAGACTCTTTCTGCCGTAGGAGTCCGTTTTTCCACCCCTTTTAGGCCTTACCCTAAAGGACAGAAGGGGAGAAAGATGTGGTTCCGTAAATCTCAGGGAGTCACGCCAGACACACGTGGTCAGTTTACCCCTAGAGGCAGAGGGAGTAATAATAATAGACGCCGCCCTAGGGGCAGAGGGGGTCCACAGAACCAGGGCAGCAGAGAGCCTCTCTCTGACAAGCCCTTCCAGCATCCCTGAGGTGTTGCCCGACTGTCCATCCTTGGAGGCAGTCGGGGGAAGATTATCGCTGTACCCAGAAGCCTGGCTTTCCCTTTCACAAGACAAATGGGTACAGTCAATCATATCCGAGGGTTACAAGATTCCTTTCGAGGAAAGTCCCTTCACTCACAAAAATTCCCTTCCAGATGTTCCACCCGGTCTAAGGGAAATTGCAAAATTAGAAGTATCAAAGCTTCTACAAAAAAGGGCCATTCAGCCAGTTCCAACAGACCATTCAGAGCCCGGAATCTACTCAAGGTTCTTTTTGGTTCCCAAAAAGATGGGAGATTGGAGACCAATATTGGACCTCAGCAGACTCAACAAGTCTGTGAAAAAGACAAGATTTCGGATGGTCACACTTCAATCGATTTTGCCCTTTTTGGGCAAAGACAACTGGATGTGCTCAATAGACCTTCAGGATGCGTACTATCACATAAAAATCCACAGATGCTCCAGAAGGTTTCTCCGCTTTCGGCTGGGGTCCAGTCATTTTCAATTCAGAGCCCTGCCCTTTGGTCTCACTACAGCCCCCAGAGTGTTCACCAAATGCATGGCAGTGGTCACGGCTCACCTGAGACGTCAAGGATTCCAGGTGTTTCCGTATCTCTACGACTGGCTCCTCTCAGCCACCACCAGGCATCAACTTCTCCAAGCCAGAGATTACACCCTAAATCTCTGCACTCAATTAGGAATTTCGATCAACTACGAAAAATCCTCCTTATTGCCCTGCCAGTCTATTACTTTTATAGGCGCAAATTTAGACACTGTTCGGATGTCAGCAAACCTCACAAGCCAGAGAATCCTAGATATCCAAAACCATGTGCGGATCATCCTTGCCAGCAGAAAGGTGCAAGCCAGACTGGTCCTAAAAGTTTTGGGCCTCATGGCAGCTGCCATTACTCTTCTTCCCTTGGCCCGTTTTTACATGCGTCTCCTTCAATGAATGTTGTTCACCCAATGGTCCTTCCAACAGCTTCCCATGCGTCACCAGATTCTGGTGACACAAACTTGCAAAAACCACCTATCCTGGTGGATTTCTTCTCCCCAGCTACATCAGGGCAGAACCTTTGTTTCCCCGGCCCCGGTAGCCACAGTCACTATGGACGCCTCCCTGATCGGGTGGGGGGGTCATTATCAGGGCAGGATGGTTCATGGGACGTGGCAACCATTCGAATACCACCTGCACATAAATGTCCTAGAGATGAGAGCAGTGCTTTTAACGTTGCAAGCCCTCAATGACTTTCTTTCCTTGGGAACAATTGCAGTTCACACGGACAACATGTCTGTAGTGTGGTACATCAACAAGCAGGGCGGAACCAAGTCCTACCCCTTGTGTCGAGAGGCTCTCAGACTTTGGCAATGGGCGATCTCCTCTCATCGGTTTCTGGTAGCAACGCATATCCCTGGGAAAACCAACATTTTAGTGGACAGATTGAGCAGAGCTATACTCATGCCTCACGAGTGGTCTCTCAAACAATCTATAGTGGACAAGATTTTTCAGAAGTGGGGCCGCCCATGTTGCGATCTTTTTGCTACTCCCCAAAACAGCAAATGCCCAGCATTCTTCTCTCTCTTCCCACTTCTGGGCCATCCCCCCAGAGACGCTCTTACCCAAGATTGGCCCCAGGGACTTCTTTATGCCTTTCCTCCCTTTCCATTGATACCACAGGTACTCCAGAAAGCTACCGTTTTGAGAGCCAAAATGATCCTCATTGCCCCGTATTGGCCTCGACAAATTTGGTTTCCGTTCCTTCATCGTCATCTTTTAGTGCAGCCTTGGCATCTGGACCCAGTGCCAGATCTTCTGATCCACCAATCGGGTCAGCTGCATCGGTCCATTCCTTCTCTCAACCTCACAGTTTGGTTGCTCCACTTCCTTCCTTAGCCAGGCTTCCTATGATCTCTAACCCTGTTAGGGATATCATAGTGGCTTCCCTTAAATCCTCTACTAGAAGGATTTACTCTAGCAAGTGGAAACTTTTCTCCCTTTGGGCGAAATCAAGGAACATAGATCCCTTTACTGCCCCTGTTCATGCAGTTTTGGATTTTCTAGCGGAAATCTTTCACTCGGGTTCTTCATCTTCCATGGTCAAAGTTCAGTTGGCTGCAATCTCGAATTTTCATGTCGGGTTTGCAGATCACAACTTTATGTCCCACAAGCTTTGTAAATCTTTTCTGAAAGGAGTTTTTCTCCTCAAACCTCCTGTCAGGAGTCCTCCTCCTCCTCAATGGGACCTAAATCTAGTGCTGACATCCTTAATTCTTCCTCCCTTTGAGCCAGCTGCTTCATGCTCACTAAAGTTTCTTTCGTGGAAGACACTCTTCCTTGTCTCTATTACCTCGGCTAGGAGAGTGTCAGAACTTCATGCCCTCTCTGTTCGTCCCCCATATTTGGTCTTCCACAAGGACAGAGTATCCTTGAGAACTAATCCATCCTTTTTGCCCAAGGTTGCTTCAAAAACAAATTTAAACCAATCCATTGATCTCCCTGTATTTTTTCCTAACTATTCCAACAGATCGGAACAAAAATTACATTATCTTGATGTTCACCGCCAACTCAGATATTATTTGGACAGAACAAAACAATTCAGGAAGTCTGATCAGCTCTTTCTTTCTTATGCTGAAAATAAGAAAGGCTTCCCTGTTTCCAAAGTGACCTTGTCTAGATGGCTATCTTCCACCATTTCTGACATTTATCTACTTAGGGGCAAACAGCTGTGCTCAAAACCAAAGGCACATTCCATAAGAGGCCTAGCCACTTCTACAGCCTTTCAGGCTAGGCTACCCTTAGATACTATTTGTGCAGCAGTCACTTGGGCCACTCCTCATACCTTTGTTTCTCATTACAAATTGGATTTGGCCTCCAGGGATAGAGCCAGTTTTGGTTCCACGGTTCTCAAGAGTCTGTTCCATTGAGCCACTCAGGATAGAGGTGCTAGGGACGCGGTCCCATCCAGCAAGAATGAAGGCGAGATTGACAACTTAACATTTAGAAGTTATGTACCTACCATAACGTTCCATGTTAGTTGTCTTCTCTCGCCTTCTTTCTTCGACCCTCCCTCCTGCCCCCTTGCCTGGACAGACCTTGATCTCCCTTTGCTCTGGAAGATTTTTTGTTTCTTTGGGCACCAGTTAGTTCTAGTTTTAGTTATCTGGTTTCCCCTTTCAGCCTTTTTAGGCTTATTGCTCTTCTTTCCTTAGTGGAAAGTTTTTTATGCTAGGTAGTTTTTCCCTCTAGGTACCAAACGAGATCTGGGTATTTACCGTCTTGCATCATGGGATATGGGGCTGCCTCGAGCTGGTAAAAGTGACTCTCGAGCTTAGCAAGTGCCGAGTCAGAGCCGAGGATCTGCTCCGAACCCATCCAGCAAGAAAGAAGGCGAGAGAAGACAACTAACATGGAACGTTATGGTAGGTACATAACTTCTAATTTTGAGAGCCAAGTTGATTCTCATTGCCCCTTACTGGCCTCGACAAATTTGGTTCCCATTCCTTCATCGCCATCTATTGGTACAGCTTTGGCGTCTGGACCCCGTTCCAGATCTTTTGACCCACCAGTCGGGTCATCTGCACCAGGCCATTCGCTCTCTCAACCTCACCGCTTGGTTGCTCCACTTCCTTCATTAGCCAGGCTTCCTATGATTTCTAATCCTGTACGGGATATCATAGTAGCTTCTCTGAAGTCCTCTACCAGAAAGATTTATGCTAGTAAATGGCAGCGTGTTTCCTTCTGGGCAAAGTCCAGGGACATAGACCCCTTTACTGCCCCAGTTCAGTCAGTTTTGGACTTCTTAGCTGAGATTTTTCAGTCGGGTTCTTCTTCTTCGACAGTCAAAGTCCAGCTGGCAGCAATCTCAAATTTTCATGTTGGCTTAGCGGACCAGAACATAATGTCTCACAAGCTTTGTAAAGCCTTTCTCAGGGGTATCTTTCTACTAAAGCCCCCAATTAAAGATCCTCCTCCGCAATGGGACCTGAATTTAGTGCTGACATCCCTAATTCTTCCCCCCTTCGAACCGGCTGCTACATGCTCTTTAAAATTTCTCTCTTGGAAGTCAATTTTTCTGGTGGCTATTACTTCAGCTAGGAGAGTGTCTGAACTTCATGCTCTCTGTGTTCGACCTCCCTACTTGGTTTTCCACAAGGATAGAGTATCTCTAAGAACAAATCCATCCTTTTTGCCCAAGGTGGCCTCCCAGACGAATCTTAACCAGTCTATTGATCTTCCAGTATTTTTTCCAAATTATTCGGACAGAGCGGAACAGAAACTGCATTATTTGGATGTTCATCGCCAGCTCAGATACTACTTGGATAGAACTAAACAATTCAGAAAATCTGATCAGCTTTTTCTTTCTTATGCAGAAAACAGAAAAGGTCTCCCGGTCTCCAAGGTGACCTTATCGAAATGGCTCTCTTCCACTATTTCCCATGTTTATCTCCTTAGGGGCAAAGAATTTCCCTCTAAACCTAAGGCACATTCTACTAGAGGCCTAGCCTCATCTACAGCCTTTCAGGCTAGGCTACCTATTGACACCATTTGTGCAGCAGCCACTTGGGCCATGCCTCATACCTTTGTCTCACATTACAAATTGGACTTGGCCTCCAGAGACAGAGCTAGGTTTGGTTCCACAGTTCTCAAGAGTCTGTTCCATTGAGCCACCCAGGATAGAGGTGCTAGGGACGCAGTCCCATCCAGCAAGAATGAAGGCGAGTTTGACAACTTAACATTAAGAAGTTATGTACCTACCATAACGTTCCATGTTAGTTGTCTTCTCTCGCCTTCTTTCTTGCGTCCCTCCCTCCTTTCCCCCTAGCCTGGACAGACCTTGAAGTTGTACTCTTCTCTGGGGACGAGTTATTCTTCCTATGTACTCCAGTTGTGAGTGGTCACTAGTTTTACTAGTTCCCCTGTGTTGTGTTTACACATTTGGTTACTTTCTTCTCCTTCTGTTGGAAGAAGATAATGGGCATATTTCTATAGCTACTAAACGAGATCTGGGTAGTCACGCCTTGCATCATGGGATATAGGGTTGCTTCGAGCTGGTAAAATTAGCTCTCGAGCTTAGCAAGTGCCGAGTCGGAGCTAAGGATCGGCTCCAAACCCATCCAGCAAGAAAGAAGGCGAGAGAAGACAACTAACATGGAACGTTATGGTAGGTACATAACTTCTTATTTTATTCCATAAAAGTTGAATAACCAACTTCTGTAAACATAATACTTGAAAAAAATATTAAAAATATCTCTATTTGTACAAATATATTAACCAACTTTAAAATTAATTTGTTACCAGAGTCATTCCCCCTTTGTTGAATTAAAAAAAGAAAATTTAATAACTTTTTATGTTAGTAACAAATTAATCCAAAAAATGTTTTTTATAATAACTTAATTCCTTCTGCTTTAATAAACATGAAAGGGAAACTGCTTCATTCATACCATGGGTACCAGTGGCATTAGTTTTTATTTCCCACTCAGATTCTTTGCATTCAAGGTTTGTTTTCCATGGTCCCCCTCTGGAGAATACCTCAATTACATCAATGACAAAAAACAAGTAAAGGAGTGTACCTCATTACTGTGCATGCATTTCCATAGACTGTTGCTAGTGTCTTGTCCCTTAAGTGTTCATAAATTCTGTCTTTCAGTGCCTTCTCCATTTTTCCAATATAAAAAGAGGAGCACTGTGAACATTTCTTGTTGCTGCCAAGCCATTCTGCTTAAAGATACAACACATTTTATTCCATAAAAGTTGAATAACCAGTTTTTGTAAACAAAATTTGGAAACAATATTTAAAACATTGCTATTGTACAAATATATTAACCAACTTTAAAATTCATGTATGTAACTTTTTCATTCTTACAGCTGCATCTCCTAGGACACACAATTCTCCTAAACCCTTTAACCATTACATATGCTCATTCCCTAATATAGGAACAATACGTACATCTACCACATTTCGACATCAGATGAGGTCTTATTCTGCCATTAGTTGATATTTTCTCCCTTTCCAGATAGTTTTGATGTTAATATCTCTCCTAAATGTCACTATGGGCCAGTCATCTCATTTTTCCATGTTTAAGCTCCCTATTTACAGGATTTTCCAGTTTTTCCTCAAAATATCCTGAATACTGGCCTTTCTGTAAGTAAGACTACATCCTTTATTGAATTTAATATCCCTGACCAGACTTCTTGTTTCACCATCTTTACTACTACCTAAAAGAGGTTTATAAAAATTGTCCAACCTTTTTTGTCTGACCTCTTGGAATATTTATTCCAAAAATTCAAGGGGATATCCTCTGTTTAGTAAAATAACCTCTAATGTTTCCCCTTCCTCAACAATGTTTCTGTCTCACATACCATCCTTGCTATGCATATTAATTCCCCTTTGACCAGTGCTTTCTTTTGGTGTAAAGGGTGCCAGCTGTCAAAGTAGAGCAAACAATTGGAGTACATGGGTTTTCTGTAAAGACTTTAAAAATTGTCTGACAACTTTGTTACAACTTATATTATAAACTACAAGAAACTATCTTAACTTCCAACATTTACTGTATATACTGTTGATAAACAATATGTAGTTACTGCATTAAAGCCAACAACCAGTAATGTTGTTTACTGTTGCTTCAACTTTGTATCTCTATTTATCATGTACATGATGTGGAGCTTTTCTCCCCGGGCATCCGCTGAAAAGGACCTACGTCCAGTTGGAATTTCCCGGTAAACAAATGTAAATAAATAAAGACTGGAAGTGAACCATCTGTTATCATGGTCAGTTTTAACTCCACATCCAGAAAATGTAGAATATCAAAAGATTTTGTCATAGTAAACCTAAGAAAATAGGTTGTGTTGTTGATGTAGGTGAAAAACTCGTCTAGCTTGGCTTCGGTGTCCTAACAAAATATAACTATGTCATCTAGAAACCGCCCAAAGAGGCTCCAAATATCTCCAAACAGCAAACTGAAAACATAGTTACGCTCACAGTAAGCTAAAATTGTATTCGCAAAAATGGGGGCACAAGCAGCCCCCATTGCCACAACTTTGAGCTGCTTATAAATAGTGCCTTCAAAGCAAATGAAGTTATTGCTTAGGACAATTTCCATGAAGGTGAATAAAGCCTTGACTAGTCTGTTGCCCATATTTGTGTCCTGGCATAGGTATACTGTGAACCAGTCAAGTCCCATGTCATGGAGTATGACTGAGAACAAGTCCTTAATGTCTATAGTGATCAAAATTAAGTTCTCCACAAATGTGTTTTTTTTTTTTGTATCTTTTTAAGAAAATCCCATGAGTCCTTATATATGTGTGTCTTGTTATCTAAAATGTTTTTTTTTTATTTCATGTCAATGAACTTGGCAATCCCATGGGTTTTAGAACCTTTAGCATTTACTATAGGGCATAACGGAGGGTCTACCAGATTTTTATTTATTTTCAGGATCCCAAAGATTGAGGGTATCTGTGGGAAACCATTCTTAATGTAATTAAATTCCTCTATAATGAGAAGTTCATCCAATAATAAATCATAGAAAAACACATTTGTGGACAGCTTAATATTGATCATTATAGACATTAAGGACTTGTTCTCAGTCATACCCCATGACATGGGACTTGATTGGTTCACACTATACCTATGTCAGAACACAACTTTGGGCAACAGACTAGTCAAGGCTTTGTCCACCTTTGTGGAAATTGTCCTAAGCAATAACTTCATTTGGTCGGAAGGAACTATTTATAAACAGGTCAAAGGTGTGGGAATGGGGTCGCTTGTGCTCCCATTTTTGAGAATAAGATCTTAGCTTACTGGGAGCGTAACTATGTTTTCAATTCACCTTTTGGCAATTTTTGGAGCCTCTATGGGAGGTTCCCAGATGACATAGTTATATTTTGGAAAGACACCGAAGCCAAGTTAGACGAGTTTTTAGTCTGTATCAACAACACAACCCATTTCTTAGCTTTACAATGACTAAATCTTTTGATATTATACATTTTCTGGATGTGGAGTTAAAAATTGACCATGACAACAGATGGTTCACTTCCAGTCTTTACAGAAAACCCACATACTCCAATTCTTTGCTCCACTTTGACACCTGGCACCCTTTACACCAAAAGAAAGCCCTAGTCAAAGGGAATAAGTACAAATAGCAAGGATGGTATCTGAGACAGAAACATTGTTGAGGAAGGAGAAAAATTAGAGGTTATTTTACTAAACAGAGGATATCCCCTTGAATTTTTGGAAGAAATATTCTAAGAGGTTAGACAAAAAAGGTTGGACCATTTTTATAAACCTCTTTTAGGTAGTAGTAAAGATGGTGACACAAAAAGTCTGGTCAAGGATACTAAATTCAAAAAAGGATGTGTTCTTACTTTCAAAAATGAGGCCAGAAGTGTTCAGGATATTTTGAGGAATAATTGGAACATCCCAAAACTAAGGGGCTTAAACATGGAAAAAGTAAGTGACTGGCCTATAGTGACATAAGAGGGATATTAACATCAAAAACTATCAACTAATGGCTGATTGATGTCGAAATGTGGGAGGTGTACCTATTGTCCCCATATTATGGAAGGTGAATATGTAATGGTTAAAGGGTTTGGGAGAATTGTGTGTCCTAGGAGATGCAGCTGTAAGAATGAAACATTTATATACATGTATTTTAAAGTTGGTTAATATGTTTGTACAATAGAGGTGTTTTTAATATTGTTTCCAAATGTTATGTTTACAAAAGTTGGTTATTCAACTTTTATGGAATAAAATGTGTTGTATCTTTAAGCAGAATGGCTTGCAGCAACAAGGAAATTTTCACAGACTTTTTGTTTTAAAACTGTAATTTAGCATTACAATGTTACTCTGATGAAGTACAGTCATACCTCTCAACTGTACTGAATTCATCTGTATTTACCGACTTTGAGGACAAAATAATGGGGTGCCATGAATTCCTAGTGGCCCCTTCAATTCACATTTTGTTTCGAATTTTTTTTTTAATTATTTTTTTAGTTAAAGTTGTTGCTGATGTCATCACATGCAGGGACATGCGCAATGACATCAGCTTCATGAGACAGACTGCCAGCCTATCGGAAACTCACCTGAGGACTTAGAATATGTCTTTGTGTGTTTACTTTTTTACTATAAGTATGTGCGTTCATACTTACATCATGTTGTGAATTTAGAATAGCAGAGAGGGGAGGGAGGGCAGGACTGCAGGTAGCACTGCAGCAGTGATCATGCTGAGTGAGCGTAGGACAGGTCACAGAGCTGTACACTAACAAGTTAGACTGTCCAACACCCAGACCGAGACAATGGAGAACAGCATTTAAAAGGGGTTTGTTGTACACTGCTTTTTTTGTGGTCCTCAAATTAATAAATGCAATGAAACCCTTACCTGGTAAATGCAAAGTATATAAGACTGTGTCTTTCGGCTTTTCCCAGTTAGGGGTCGCCACAGCGGAACTCCGGTCTGCTAATGATTGGCAGTAGATTTTTTACGTACTGGCTTGTCGGGCCTAACGCACAACCTTCAATGAAGGAACGCCTATTTACACATGTCGCCACACAGAAGACGCTCTAACTGAGAATCGAATGGGCAACGTCTAACTGTGAGGCGACAATGCTACCTCAGCACCACCACTGCAGTGTTGCAAAGTATATAAGACTAACGATAGTAAAAGTAAGAGGAGTTATGGTGTGCGGCTTCTAGAAGAAGTCAGTAGTAATATCCTTAACTTGCTGCTTATTAATCATTCGGAAATGTTGCTTGTAGTTCATATCCTTTACATAGAGGCATGGCACTACTATCTCTGTCAAGTGTTCTCTGTTATCATGCCTTTTTTGCTTGCATTAACAGAACGACAATGAACAAACGCAAAATAGTGGCTTTAAGATGATCTTCTGACTCTTACTCTTTCTATGTATTTTGCTTATCGGGTGTTTAAACATTTAAAAGCTAAAGCATCTCTATATGTTTGTTGTATAAAAGGTAAGCCGCAGTGGACTAGCTGGGTGGGAGGCGAGGGCCCCCCCCCCCCCGGGCGGCACTTTTCATAATTAGTTAATTAAACATTTATCTTTGTGTCCACCTGCACAATACAGTACAGCAGCAAGCATTCACATTTTGATTACTGCTTCTTACTGGTCCCAACTGTTCATTCCAAGTAAGGGAAGTTTGTTCCCATTTTGTTCCTTCTTATTACTGCCAACTGTTCCAGGGGAGTTTTTGCTGCTTCTTAGTGTGCGTGTGTGTGTGTGTGTGCATGTGTGCGTGCGCACACGAAATGCCCCAGTTAGGTATACCTGGTGGTTACTGTTACTCTGGCTCAAACCCTGTACCTTAGGTACAAGAAACAAGAGCTTGAATTCTCTAACCATACCATCACTTGTGATTCAAGGAGTTGAGTCCATAGCTCTCAACTGTCCAGATTTTTGCAGAATGTCTGGAATGTTTGGCTCATACTTTTGGTCTGTTCCTCTTAAAAATTTATGGTTTTGTGGCAAATCAGTGAGAACTGAATTCACTAAATAATGATAGCCATTTACGTTTCAGTCTTCCTATCCTTCATGAAACGCATGGTAACACAAAACATTTTATTCTAGCAACTTTTTAAGATTATATAAGCAATTTTTAAAATGTGTTTCTGGTTTTGGACCTTTGCCCCCCCCCCCCCGTCCAAATAAATGTTGGCTTTTTACAGATTTCTTGTGCTGCAAAGTTGAGAGAGATAGTTGAGTGTCAAGTAGATTTTACAAGGAGATGAGAGCTTCAGGGGAAGAGAAGTTTAGTGCTACTTATGCCAAGTCTGTTTGCATTGTTAGTAGCACAACAGGTAGTATACTTGCTTTTGATGCAGAAGGCTGTGGGTGCTACTCCCACAATATATAGATGGATTGCTGATACTGTACTGTATTGTACTTTAAAGGGGGTAGAGGCTGCAGCCCTGAGAATGTCCTCCTTTGGAGGAGATACCTAGTAACTATTAACCTGTTATCAGTTTGCCATCCATTAGCTATTGCAATATTACTAGCTTATCATTTTTTAATATAACATAAGCAATTTATTCTTCAAGGGCAACAGGTACTTTATTTGTAGATGAAATAATAAAATATAAAGTTGTTTACTAGTAGCAGCCTCTTCATTAGTTACAGATCTCTTTAATGTGGAATTATTTAGATGATTTTTACTTCTGCAGAGATTGTGCATATTTACTGATATTGGTGGATTGTAATGACAGAGGTTTGAGTAGACTTTTATGATGGAAATGTTCTGAATTGGGCAGTTTTGTCATTATTGGTTCATACATTTTGTTTTATTGCTTACTGGAAAAATGTTCAAAACAATAGAGTTAAAATGCTCTCTAACAAGTGTGCTGTATTATAAAAGGAATATAATTTCACAAATCAGGAAGGTGAATCAAATAACACATGTATGTTTGCATGGTCCTAAATATGTGTGCAAGGGGCCTATGATTTGAAAACAGCCCAAAGGTAAACTTTATCCACCACTGACCAGATGCATTTTCTTTGAATGTGGGTTTCAATGCTTTTTCAATGAATGTGAGTTTTAAGGGCAGAGAAGTTTTAATGCTAAGTCTGTTTTCATTGTGAGACTGTATTGCTTTGATTAGCAGATGACTATCAGTGTTTATGCTATAAAATTTAAAATAAAAGTTTTAAATGAAATCCAAATAATCACTGTAGAAGTAAAGTATAAAGCAGTATGCACATTACAATGTTTATGGTAAATGGGAAGAAATAGCCAAGTGTTGAGTCACTGGAATGGGTGCGGGGGGGGGGGGGGCTGTGTATGGGGGGGCACCATTTGACCATGATTTTTGTGAGGGGGAGGGGAAGTAAACTCAAAGACAGCTTTGGATGGCACAAACTCTAGCTATGCCACTGGTAAGCTGGGTGTCTTTTCTAATAAAAGCAGCGAGTGGCCCAAGGACTTGTTGTTTAATACCAAAACAAAATTTGCTGTTTAAAATTAAAATACGGATAAATTATGTTCCCACTGGTAGTCTACAGAGATGTTGCTTGGTGTTTGTAATTGATGCCTGATAGTGTTTGTATGCATAACGGTTACGGGGTCCACCATCCCACTGAGCAACAGAAATTAATGGCAGGTGAGAGTCTCTTGGACTCGCGCTTTTACCGTTTTACATAACTAGCACAGTACAGGTACACTTCAGACTTCTGTAGGCATTATGTCCATTTCATCTATTTCCTGATAAACATACCATCCCCCATAAACCTTTTCTCTCTTAGCTTCCCAATCCCTCCTCTAGCCCCTCTCCATCCTTCCTATCAACTGTCTCTCATCTTTCACTTAAAACTCTTACTAATACAAATCATACAGGGGTAATATATTTTTTCTGCTTCAAATTCATTGTATCAAAATGTTAAACTTGTTTGTATTGTATATACACTTTTATCCTGCATCATTTATTGTACTGTTGATTTTTGTCTTGTTAATCTATGTGGAGCTTTTCTCCTCGGGCCTCTGCTGAAAAAGGGCTACTAAGCTCAGTTGGACTATCCCAGTCATCAAATGTAAAATAAATAAATAAATAAATAAAATAAATACCACCCTCATCATTTAGGTTTGTTACATGTCCTCTTTGGTTTCTACAGAACACACCTTCCTACACTTGAAGAAAGTATATGATAAGGTCTCAAGAAGGCTGATTTAGTCAGTCCTGCTCTGGTTCAAAGTCCCAGAAACATTGGTTGAGTTACGGTAAGCTGTAGACAAGGACCCAATGACTGACGTGCAGATAGTATTTCGTCTCAGAGAGTGGTTTCTAGTTAGAGTGGGTGTGCACCAAAGTTCAGCTGTGAGCCCACTGCTGTTCATACCGGTGATGGACTAAATTAGCAAACAGGTCAGATGGGCCAGATCAATAAAGTTGCTGTATGCAGATGATGTGGCATTACAGGTAGATTCTGAGCAAGAACTTCAGCAAATAATAGGGAAATGGAATGCAAAATTGAAGCAATATGTGATAAAACTGAGTACAAATAAGACCGTTGTAATGACAGCAAATGGTGGAGTTCAGAAGAAGCTGAGAATTGAGATATAAGGGAAAACAGTGGAACAGGTTAACAGCTTCAAGTATCTGGGAGGGGTAGTTGAGGAGAAGGGAAGTCTGAATGAGGAGGTCAAGAGGGACTGCAGCCAACAGTTACAGAGTGTCCATCTCATAACATGGCACTATATCAAATACATTATAAATAAATTAAACAGTTTTGTTCTGGTTATATCATGCTGTGTTATTTAATATTAGTGTAGTAGAAGCAGTTAATTTTATTTTTATAAAAGAAAGATGTATTTTAGTTTTACAGAAGTTCAAAGTCTGATACAAGCTCAAATGTTAATATAAATAAAACACTATTGTTCTGGTTATATTTTGTGTTTAATATTTTATCTGCTCTTCAATTTGCATTTGAATGTTGTTATCCCACAATTCCACTGGAGTGGGTGGTGTTACATAGTTATGTATGCAGATTTTACATTAATCAGCATACAGAGTTTTGTCAAGTTGTACCTACTTTTCATGAGCCTTTGTCCAGATTTTTGGTTTCCAGGTAGAGAGGTATAAGTCCCGTGATTAGCTAGGGATTAAAGCATTTAGTAACATTTAACTTGACAATAAAGTACTGTGTGGTTTTTGAAATTGGATTATCTTCATTTACTTTATTCACCCTATTATGGGATTGTGGTAGATTTGGGGCAGCTTTTATTCTTTGGTCTCCACATTTAACAAGTTAAGCAGATTGTAAAAGGGCCAGTAGTGCTTATGGATGTGACCAGAGGCAAATGCTTGTTTATTTTATACTCCACCTAGTGATCTTGTTTATAGTAATATTTTGTTTTTGTTTATCAGGAGGAAGCAATGGCCAGACTAATAACATTTTCAGGCACAACCCATGCAAGTATATTGCTAAGACAGAAACAAATAATGAGTACAGTATGAGCAGCAACACACTGAGACACAGCAGCAGTCAACAAGCTTTACTTGAGGCCAACATTAAAAAAATGAGACTTGAATATAATCAGTGAAATAAAAAGGCAACAATAACATATGTACCAAACGGAAATGCATATTAGGCATGCCAGACAGCAGAACACTGAGTCATTTACAGAGCAGCATATTGGGTAAACAGGCAAACATCTGCAGCAATTAGAAAAAAATGTTTTCAGTCTTTTACATGACTCATGGTGATATGATCTCATCTTCTTTGAGTATATTACAAAACAGCAGTTGCAAGCAGAATATAGATTTGAAAAAGAGAATGGCTGTTTCTAGGTGACAAGAATATTAGAAGAGAGAAGAAGTGGAGACTAGTTTGAAAGACACTGCTGACTGACAAGAGTGGCTAAGAAAGCAGAATGGCACAGTTTCTGATTATCTGTATGTGCATGTCTGTTCAGCCTTATCATGGAAAAATTACACACACAGACCATCTAAAAGTAAATCAGGCTATAAATACATATGACAGCAGTAACAATTTTCTAAGGATTCTGATTAAATTATATTGAACACTAAGCATTCATCTAATTCATTAACTTTCAGAAGGAATTGATTCAGATTTTATTTCATTGCAATCTAAAAGGACATCCATCAGGACTGTTAGTTTCCCCCATGCCCCTCAGATAACATTATGTGATCGGCATTAGATCACTGCTGCAGGATGTGTGGGCTATATTCTGCCATGGATATGACTACTGACCAGTTTTCAAAGCTTCAGGGGACCTTCATATTGCCACAACCACTATGGGCCACAAGGAGACACCAAAAGCTTCTTAGCTTTCTTGTTGCTGAAGTACACTCTCCTTACAAGCTTTGTGGAACTGATAGTTGGCTTGTGATCCTTCAACATTGGGAAGATAAGTGCCTTTCTGGGTATAACCTTCCTTTTCATCATTCTTCTGTGGAAAACTATGTTTTATCTTTAAATGTATTACAGACTGTCATTTTATGACTGTCATTTTATGTAAAGTTTTTTTCCCCACTGGAGACTGCTTGTGTTAAAAAACTGTGTTCATTTTGTGTGTGTGTGTGTGTGTGTGTGTGTGTGTGTGTGTGTGTGTGTGTGTGTGTGTGTGTATTTACTTCTACAATTGTAATAATTATAAAAGAAGAAAACAAACAACTGGCTCGACCACCATGGAAAACTATTTATTAAAATAAAATAAAAGAATAAAATCAATAAAAAAACTAAAACTCAGTCCAAAGATTCAGGATAAGCGCTTTCAGCCTTCCAGTCTTCTTCAGATGCATAGAATGCAACAGTGTCATTTCTTTATTATCATAGTCAACATCCAATCAATTCTCATCCATAGGGCAGCCACCTCCTTGAATCCAGCCTATGAGCAAGCAGATGACACAACCTAATTTAGGAACCAATCATTTTCACCTCAGAAGCTGCCGCCCCTTAAGAATTGGTTTCAAAGGGATAATACCATTTGAACTAGGTGGGAGATCTGCTCATAAGTTTGCAACCCATTTACTTTCTTCAATTTCAGTCCTGTTGCACAAGTCACATCCTCTTAAGCTTTCAGTAACAATTTCTAACAACATGAAGAAACACGTATGGTCAGGATTGGACATAGTGTGTTGTGAGAGGGCGTTGCTTTGGGCTTTGTTTCTGACGTTGTTCATATGACGAAGGATACATTCTTTGAAAGGACTATTGGTTTTATCAATATAATAACAAGAACAGCAGGTACACGTAGCAACGTAAACCACATTCCTGGTATTACATGGTTCATTCAATTCCTGCCTTCCCTTAAACCTTGTTCCTCCTCCAAAACATTATTCTGGATGCATTGTTTCCAAAATTCCCAGTTTTCTATGTACTTTGCTCCTACCCTTTTCTAAAAATACCACTTCCAGTTCTTTTTCTGTGTCACTATATTCATGTCTTCTAGTACGGTTAGTTTAAACGTTTGATTTTCATTTTCTAATAATTGCTTTTTTGGCAGCCACCAGAATTAAACTTAGCAAGGCCTTACTATGTCTAGGCAATTCTGATTCTGTAGCACAGCTCAAAAAATCATTTCCTTAGTTACATCAATCTGCTTACCTAGTATTTCTGACTGAATAGTCTGCAAGGATTTTTTAAAGTATGCCAACTCATTACACTCCCAAGAAATATGTTCCCAATTACCTCTTTCTTCCCCATCACACCTCCAACATTTGCAATCTACCTGAGGGAAAATTCTTTGGAATAATCTTGGAGTATAAAAATACCTATGCAAACACTTCCAAGCACTAATGATTCAACTATGAGAAGATTTGCTTGGTTACATTCTCAAATCTTACCAGAAGATGTGACATCCTTAAAACAATTTGGTGAAAGAAGAAAATTGATTCAAGGGGTTATAGAAACCTTTCAGTCCTCCTTTTCTAAGTTCAGTAGAAATGCTCTTTCCAATTCAGGACTGTTTTTCAAGAAGTAAAACAAGCAGTCTCAACATGGCACAAACAAAAAGAATTTTAAAAAGCAATATCGTGGATGCTCAGAGCCAAGGACAGTCCAAAAAGTCAGAATGACAACTTGCCCCACCCCATCCTGGCAGTGCCTTAAATCTGTCCCTCTAGTCTAGGTCTTAATTTTATCAGTGGTATCGGGTTAACTCAGACAAATGAGTTGTGTGAATAATTCAACAGGGATATAGATGGCAGTAGGAGTCCATTCCCCCATTACAGGGGTCTCTCTACATCCTGCAAATCAGACTTCCCTCTTTCCTCCACTTCTGGATCACATGTTATCTTATGGGGTCATAGAACCAGTGCCCTCAGATCAGACAGGCAAAGTTTTTTATTCAAGGATCTGTCTCCTGCCAAAGAAAGGAGGGAATTGGAGACCAGTCCTAGATCTTTCCTTTTTCAGTATTTATACCAAAGTTCAAGATGTTTCCTTGTTATCACTCATACCTCTCCCTAGTTTTATGGTAAACTTAGACTTAAGATGCTTATCACATACCAGTTTGTACAGAATACAGACTTTTTAAAGATTTTCTGTATCAGGATTATTTTATCAGTTCCCTGTCGTATTATTTCCTGTATCTACTGCACCACGGTATTGACAGAGTCTAGCATCAATGCTTTCTTTTTGCAGACTTCAAGGCATTCACATCTTTCCATATTTGGATGATTGTCTTATATTTGCAGATTCTTTTTTCCAGTTGTCAAAATTCTGTATGTGTCAAGAACCTCCTTCTCAGTCTGAAGTTTCAGGTGAACTTACAGAAATCAATTCTCATTCATTCCCACAGAATACTTTTTTTTTCTGCAATGTCTTCTTAATACTTCCCTAGGAAGGGATTTTCTTCCTCTGCAAAAAACAGAGTTGTACAAAGAGAACGTTGAGCTTTTCATCCAGTGTCTGACATCTGATGGAATTTCTCAGGATTCTGGGTTTCAAGACATCTATGATCATTATGATTACCTTGGCCAGACTTCAAATGAGGAACAATTCAGTGGTATCTCAGATCGGGTCTATATTACATCATCAAACTCACAGGAGTTCGAATGATGTAATATCGAACCAGGGAGTTCGAAACCCAAAAAGTAAGAAAACACAGAACAGAGTTTTTTTCCCAGGGGAAAAAATAGCTGATCCGGTACAAAAAAAAAAAAAACACGTACACTTTAAACTTAAACTAATGTGGGGGCCACGTGGGGGACTGTGTCCCCCACACCCCCCTACTTAAATATACCAACTCTGAGATCGCACCATAGTGGAGGAAATAGCAAAGCCGTGAAAACGGGCCACCAATTTTTTTCCCTGGGAAAAAAATCTGTGTTCCGTGGCTTCATTATTTTCACATTTCAAACATATGGGTTCGATATTACAACTTTCGGACTCCTGTGAGTTCGACGTTGTAATATAGACCCTCTCAGATCAGTGTGGTCTCAACATCAACACCCCTTATCTTTTCTAATTAGACCAGTTTTCTCTCAATCATCTTTCTGATTTAGTCACTATAGATGCCATAGACTTTTCTTCAGGGGCTGTATCAAAAGGGATGTAAGTGCAAGGTTTATGTTGGGAGAAATAATCTTCTTTCAGCAGGGATTATTACTTATATATTGAGATTAGAACTTGATTTGCAATAATTAGAATGTATCGGGGGGCCCTAGAAGGGAAAATATAACAAAAGAGGGTATATTTCTTTAAAAAATATATTAAATATTTGGTATGGAAGTCGTAAATTCAGAATTTACATATTATTCCCCAAGGTACAATAACTGGGCTAGACTGGATATAAATTATATTTCACAGGAACATGTGCATTTAATTGAAAGCTTCAATACACATGCAGTAACTATTTCCGATCATTCATCAATAAAACCTAGGATAAAATGAAGGGTAATGAAAAAAGACACTGGTGTTTTCCCACTTACCTGTCAAAAAAAGAGGAATTTAAGGAATGGTAGTGGAAAATATTCAACAGTTATTAGAGAAGTTAGACATTTCTTCAGAAGGAATAGCTAGTAAGTGAATACAATGAAAATGAACTTTAAAAATAGGGTAGAAATAAAAGAGAAGTAGATATGGTTAAGAAGTAATAGGAATTATTTAGAGTGGATGACAAAGGTTAAAGTATTGCAAAATAAGTTGAATCTCACAGAACAAGAAGAGAAACAACTGTGATATGCTAAAGAGAAAATAAGGGGGGTATTTGGAAAATATGCATGAGTTTGGAAAGATTGCCATTAAACAGTTTTTTGATAACAACTCCAGAGCACAAAATCCTTTAGCACAGAAACTTAGGCAACAGAAAGTAGGAAGGGATATTGTCAAAGCTAGGGAGTCAATGACAAGAAAAATACCAGAGATCCTGTAGAAGTATTAGAGATATTTCAGATATTATATGATAATTTGTATAAAGCAGAGGAATGTGGAAACCAAGAAAAAGCATATATATAGAAAAAATGAATGAAGACTTAATTATGCTAAGATTTAGAGGAACAGGAGGCTCAACAAGTAATAGTTAAGATAGGAGGAGATGAGATAAAAACAGTGATGTACTCCAGGAACAAATGGTATTCCTGTGGATGTTTGGAAGTTAGGAGGGAAGAAAGTGATCAAAATCTGGAAGATTTTGTTTAATAGTATTTTAAAAGGAAGAGAAGCACCAGCATATTGGAAGAAAGCTATCGTGGCTGTATTACCAAAACAGGATAAAGACCCATCAGACACAGACTCATATAGACCCACTTCAATTTTAAACCATGACTATAAAGCATTTATGTCTATACTAGCTAAAATAATGGCCAAGTTGTTGGCAAAATTGATAGATATGAATCAATGTAGTTTTGTTGAGGGGAGGCAAACATTTGACAACATTAATTGAACAATGATGATCCAGAGAAAGCAGAAAGTAAGAAAATACTGCTGCTGTTGGTGGATCTTGATGCGAAGAAAATATTTGACAGAGTAATCTGGGATTGTATGAGTAAGGAAATGGAAGCATTTGGATTCCTTGATACAATAATATGGTTTATTTAGGAGGATATTTGAAGGATTGGAGGGAAGAATTAAAGTGGGAGGGTTCCTCACTGATAAGTTGTGTTAAAGCAGGTGATCTCTTTCCCCTTTGTTATTTATCATACTAAACTCAGAAAACTTCAAAAACCCAACTATTCAAAACACCTGTCCATTAAATGGAAATGTACCAGCCTTCACCCAGCCTAATCAAAAGGGGTTCTCTCTCTGGTTCCCAAGCTCTACAACTCTCATAGTTATCTTTCTATGAGCCTACCTAAGCTCTCAACAATTTCTATAGCTTCTCTCTAAGCTCTCAACAACTCCTACAGCTACCCTCACATAGCCCAACCTTGTAAATATTGTAAATAGCATTGTACTGTTGATGTGTGTATGTAAAGTGTATTTACATTTTCTTAAAAGGTTTGTATGTAAACTGTTTCCACACCTAACACATATCTGTTTTCCTCAAATGAAACTGTATGATCCCTACCTTCAAGCTTAATGAATTTGTTGATGTGTGATACTGAATGCATTTATGAGTAACTGTTCTACATAATATTATCTTTAATATTAACTATCAGTTGTATCTAAATTGTATAATGCATCTTGGAGCTTTTCTCCCCGGGCCACCACTGAAAATGGGTCACTTCGGCCCAGTGGACTTCCCCGGTAATCAAACTGCAAAAAATAAATGCTTTACACATAGAGCCACTGGGAAAGAAAATAAGGGACTCAGAAATTCAAGGATATAAATGGTATGGTAATCAAGAAAAGTTGGCTTTAGTTGCAAAGTGTATTATTTTGAACTTGATCAACCCAGAAAAGGACAGCTCAGTGTTGTAGAACATTTCAAAACAGTTTCAAGTAATCTCAGGATATTCTAAATTATTTAGCAATACTTTGTTGACCTGGTTAGCCCCACTAGGCTAGTAGCTTCTTTTCAGTCTGGAGAGCCAAGGTGGCATTTATACTACTAGGGAACATTTGGCCAGGGCATAAGAGAACTTTTCTTACTCTTTTCGATAGCTACCATGGGACCTTTTACATCCACTCAGCTACCACCAAATCAAGCAGATGGGGCATCTGTTTAACATCTCATGTGAAGAACAACACACATAGGAGTGCAGCGACCCTCTTATGCTAAGCTGCAATATCAGCAATCCATCTACCTGGTGTGGGAAAAACACAGCTTTCTGCACCAAAGGCGAGTGTGCTACCTGTTACACTACTGATACTATTATTAAACATAATCTTCCGGAAATGTATCACTTTCTTCCCTCCTGACTTCCAAACCTCTTCAGGAATACTATCTGTTCCTGGTGACTTCCATGCAGATTGATTAAATATCACAGTTTTATCTTATCTCCACCTATCTTTACTGTTAGTTGTTGAACCTCATCTTCCTCTAACCTTGACATAATTCAGTCTTCCATAAATATTTCTATTTGTACTTTTTAAGCTCCATAATAGTAGTTTCTGGTAGAAAATATAAACATACCAGCATTATCCCCCTCCCTAGCAAACAACCACTTACTACCACAGATCTACCATTATTGTCTTTTTTCCTCTTCTGTCACCATTGGAACCTTTCTATAAATCAATATTATTACTCTCCTTTTTCTTTGTCCCTGATATTCTGCTGAATTTCAATCCTGAAATCCTTTCTTTGTCAAGTTCGCATGCTCATTTGTTTTCAAATGTGTCTCCTGCAGCATTATTTACACTCTACATTTCTTTTTTCCTCTACAGCCTGCATTTATTAATATAATTCAGTACTCTTTATTTTGTCTATACCTGTAAGGCCATTTACATTCCAAAACAATAAGAATATAGTAGCCATTATGATAAATTGCTATTGTTCCCACTTATTATACATGACATATTTTTTTAATGTGAAAACTTAAATCAGAACATTTTGCACATTTTCAGCAAATGAACTTTAAACCTTCAGGTGGAAACAATTGCCCCAAATAGACAGCTGCACCCACAGGCATTACCTAATCTAAAATTAAGGTTACCCATGCTAGGTAACCTAAGTGCATGTTACAACTTGTGTTCCCCTCTAGATGTTTACAATATCATGTATGCTTTCAGAAAACAATACATTTAGCCTTAAGAAGAAATGCACTGGCTACCTTTAAATACAATTAAAATGTGCATGGTTCTATTAAATGCATTAAAGTATTAATGTTGTTGGGGAGGCTACTGTCTCTTACTCACTTCCCATAATTTAAAGCTTTATTTTTCACTGAACTGCTGTTGTAGCTGTAAATGTTGCATTTCCCTCAGCAAAGAATGCTGAGAGCTTTAAAGATTAATTGCTTGCACTCAAAGACAGCTCCTCTCCATGTAAGAGTAGTCAACAATGAGAAAAAAACAGCAGCAAGAAACTTGCAAGTACATGAAGGAAACTTTGCAAATTTCATTCAGAAAAGTATGTACCAAACAGAATGTACATGCTTCCCATGGCCATCTTCCTTCAGCTGAGACTTCTTGTCTCTCACTGCGAGCATTTGCTAATTGAAAAAAGGAAGCTGATAGCAGACATAGGTGATGTTACTGCCTGTGAACCAAACTATTTTTTTTCTGAGAAGTGGATCCTGTCTCCTGAACTTGGTAAGTTTCTTAGTTACAGTCACAGAGTCAGTGGAGAGTGGTCAGTCTGTGCATGCTGCCTATCTTGATCTGGCCAAGGATTTTGATACCTCCCCTCATTTTATCATCACAAGTTAGTAAAACTCAGTATAACCCCCCCCCCTCACATTGTGTTTTGGATTACTAATTGGCTAACTGATGGAACTCAGATTGTGAAAGTTACATGTAACCTTTCGGATTGTAAAATTGAAATTAATGGTGTGCCACAGAGTTCATTGCTGGAACTCTCCTTATTCTGCATGTTTTTAGACATCCAGGCCAACACTCCAGGCATGTGGTTATCCAAACTTGCTGATGACTACAAGCTGGGTGCTATTATTCAATCCCCAATGTCACCAAATTACTCATTATTCACAGATCAGTCTAAAACTGAATGCTAAAAATATATTGTGATACTGTTTGGCAAGTAACCTGTACTCATTTCCTATCATATCAACAATAATTCTCTGTAGAATAATATTGTCATAAGAGATCTCAACACATTGACAGATAATGTATGCTCATTCAACCACCATGTTTCCACTGAAATTAGGTAATCCTTCTGTCTGGTCTAACTGATATCCAAGTGCATTTTCTCCAGATCTAAGAATGTCATTTTCCCACTGTACTTTTCCTTTATTAGATATATCATTTAATATAATACCTCATTTGAGATGTATCAAAAAAGCCCATTGTCCAACTAGAAAGACTACAACAATATCTAAGAAAATTAAAGGCCCTGAAATCCTTAACTACTCTGCGTGATTATCTCACCTATCCTTGTACGCTGTAGACTACTATCTGTTTCATGATAATCTTTGTCTAGCCTACTGTGCAGTAAAAGAGGCATCTTTATTCAAACTCATTTATCTTGGTAGGCCTAATGGCATATCCAACACCCATGCAAAAGACCTTAATCTACACCAAGAAATTAACAAAACTCTCTGGAAAGATAGGTCCTTAACTCAATGTATCATCCATCTATGGAACAAATTTGCTTGCATATCAAGCAGAGCAGTACTATGGCTACCTTCAAAATAAAGTAACATTAATGGATACATAGACTCATATTTACCCTAGAGATTAACTGTACAACCCTCCTTGAAAAATGTGTCAAGCATCATTACTATTAGAGTGTTTTTTAATGGAGTTTTAGGTCTAGGCATTTTTCCTAAGAGTGTTAAAAGGCTAGGCTTCTTGTGGTCATATTGACTACTTGCCTAGAACTTTCTATCTTCCTGTGTTCCTATCACATGTCAGTCATAGGAAATCCTTCTACATTGCCTTAATTATGTATATCATCCAGGTCTAAGAATGTCATTATCCTTATGCATTCTTCCCTCATTAGGCCAATCTTAGAATACAATTTACTGTCTAAAGTGTACCTCTCCAAATATCTTGCTTAGCTAGAAAGAATGCAATATTTTCTAACTTAAAAATAATATTAAAGTATTAAGTTCCTTTAGCAAACTTAAAACTGAAATTGCTTTCACTTTTCTCTGCCTCACATTGGTTCATATGTGGTGATCTTTTCTTTTCCTTCTGGAATACGAAATATCCTGTCCTACTAGACCTTCTCCATCTCAGAAATACTAATGAAACTAAAAACACTTGCTCCAAAGACCTCAGCCTTCTTCACAACATAAACAGGACTTCTTAAAGACATAGGTTCCCCCATCTAAAGAATTCTCTACCCATGGAACAATGTCCCCTTGCATGCCAAGCAGTATAACACATCGGCTTCTGTAAAAGTTCTGTCTTGCGGGTTAGATGGGGTACTCAAAAATTTATTCCTGGGTTAAGCAGTATGACTCTTATTATGGTTATGTGGGGTGACACGTTCACAAGCTGAACTCCCTGGGTTGCCTGGGTAGGGACTATATGGTTACCCAGACTACTTGTCTCGTAAGAGCCCATGAAGATTTGAACCTAACTGTAATAGTGTCCTGAAGTCCTCTCCATTTCTGATCACCAGAAAAAAATATGGTATAAAAATCTTAATACTAGTTTTGTGGAATCTGTTGGATGGCTCTTTTATAGTAGGTTGAATTCCTGATATCTTGCAGATTTCTTTTTGATAGTGTGGGATATTGGGAAAGAGTAGAGAGGGAAGTGTTAGTCGAACCTGGAAGGGGATCTTGCTTCTGGATATGAATGTCCTTATGCACTTGCCCAATGTGATGAATTTCCAGACATGTAGATAAAGGAACAGACAATCCTAAACTGCCTCCAGAGTCAGACAGTTGGGCAATGACTGCTATTCATTCATGGATGAACCGCAACCTCCTTGGTTTTGCTGCTGTTTTTTTGCTTTTGGGCCCATGACCTGTAGATGTTTCTCTGGGAACAAGCCTTTGTCCCAGCTCCATCTTGGTAGGCTTTGGGTTGTGTGCCACATTGAACCACATTTGAAGCTGGCTCTTTTGCATCCCTGATAAAGTACATTGAGGGGGGTTGAAATTTGATGCCCAAAGTTATAGAAGTCTTGCTCTACTTCTCTATATTTTCCAGGTGCTGTTTAATATGTGGATCAAAATTATACTGACATTTAAATGGGGAGTCCTTAAAGGTTCCCTTGGTGTTTTCAACAAAGTCCATTAGGTAAAGCCACATGTCCTGGTAAATAATGATGCCAGATCTAAAAAATATAACAATATTGTCATCAGCATTATAAGAATGTGTATCATAAGATTCAGCATGCCTGAGGCAGCTGAGAATTGTGAAAGAAGTTTGTCTTTAACTGGTCCGTGTAACAACCCCTCAACAGCTTGATACATTTTCTCATTGATGCTACATTCAGAATGTGCCATATGAGCTAGCTACTTTATTGGGTGTTGGAAGCATAGACATGTTTCCTGAGTCTGTCCTTCACTCTTGACTCATTATCTGGGGCATCAACAGCTGGGCTGTAGGAGTTCAAAGCCTTCTTAAGCACTGCTGTGGCAGAGACTAGGGTGTTGTGCTTAGAAGTCTCAGCCCAAAAAGACCACTGTCTTGGAGGCCAGACAGTGTGGCTGGCATTCTTCAGGACTGAAGCCACCATGTATGGGGTTTTCCAAGCAGTCTCCTTGGTATTCTTTAAGGAGTTCAAAGACATACCATCCTGGAAGATTGCAAGGTGGGCCTACAGGCCCTCTGAATTCTCCCCTAAGGTAAGAATGTGAGTCAGTGTGTGTGACCCTCTGCTGCCTCATTAATTCTAAGTACTCCTGAAAGTTTTGCTTATCTAGTTGGATGCAGGAAAGTTGGCATCATTCAAATTGCTGATCTGTTTCGTGAGGACTCCATTGAGAACTCTGTGTGGTTTTAAATTGTATGGGGGCCCTTTCCTGAGTCTCTTCAGGGAAAGAGAATAAAAAAATAATGATGATGATATACTATTGGTGGAAAATACTTATTTCTTAGTCTCTAGAGGAGCTGTGGACTCTGTACTGCTGAGGTATGTCTAGCTGGAAGGTTAAGGGCAGACTGTTCTGTAATTAAGGGAGTTGGCAATGGCAGTTGAATAAATGACGTCAAGGGTAACAATGGTATCAAAGCAGCCCGGAGTGAATGTCAGAAAATGCATAGATGCCAGTACCACTGTGGCTAAGTACTCCAGGGCTGAGTAGGTAAGCAGTAGCACTGATGCAAAACAAGCAGTGTCAACATCGGTTCCAAGCACCTGATATCTGCAATTGGTGATGAAAATAACACTGGCATTGACAGAATGAACACTGATGTCATGGATGTTTTAGGTATCCTTAGGTTGGAAGTATTTACTTTATAAAAAATAATCAGTATCAAAGTTGACACCATCATGTAGAACATCAAAATCAGCCCTGACAGTGGGATGAATATAACAGGAGATGGTGCCAACAACTGGGGGCAGACCAAGAAAGGCTGGAAAAGTTGGGCCCTGGTGACTAGACTGCTGGAATTCTATGGTGGGGTGAAAAGTTAGTGTATTTACCCAGTAGAAGGGACTCCAATAGAGCCACCAGCATGTCTACCCTGATCTCCTAGCATGGCCTTTGTCCTTAATCAATGGCAGGGAAGGAAAGCGGGGGAAGATTTAGCTTCAACTTGTCTTGAGTGCTGAACAGAAGAAGAACCCTACCCTTCTTGAATGTATCACCATCAATGAATGAAGCTTAATAGCTTCTGACAGTTGGCCATCTTGACCATAGTTTTGAAAACAGGCTGTTCTGTACTGGCTGATGGAGGGGGCAGACTTGGTAGAAGGCAGAAACATCAGTATCTAAGTGCTGTGTTTTAATTATAGTACGGAAATGGCCTGAAATTGTTGATGTCTTGGGTGAGGTGGAGGGTGAAAATGGTTCACCTGACTTATATGCTGATACAGACAGTTCTGTTGTATATCTATGATGTTTTTTTTCATTCTCTAAATTAAAGATTTCTTTAGCAATAGCCTTACAACTAGAACACATTGTGAAGAAATTAGACACTGCCATTTGTGCTAGCATGTCTGACTGAGGTTTTGTACATTTCAGATTAACCTGTGTAATATATGCTAGCATAACTAGCTATGTTCTTGTAAGCAAGTTCTTACATGTTGATTTATAATCTGTTTGTACAGAATGTTTTAAGGACTTGAACGGTGTTCCTTTACATCTAACTGTGCATTTTTGTGAAGAAGATTCTAAATGCAGACTGTCTCAGAATCAGCTGATCTGCAGATGATGTTATCAGAATATTGACAGTTATGATGTGTTACTGTCAGAGGCTAAAAGACAGGAAGGAACTTTAGTAAACAGCTCTTGGTTGATTTTCAAAATATGAAATGAAAATTAGAACTGGAATAGTTGTGAAAGTTAAGCTAGTCTATAAAAGAGCCTGCTGAAGTCAGCAGTTGTCAGTTAACAGCCAGTTACAGTAGTGATAGTTGTCAGTTGCAGTTGTCAGTTGTTCACAGTTGTAATGTGCAGTGGATACCCAAAAAAGGACTCACCAAGAACTGTAAGCCTGTCTTTGCTCTGTTGTAATAATTTAGTTTAGAACACGGACAGTGTTCTTTAGTCAGATAGGAATTTATAACTAATCAGAGTTTTTTTAAATGTTGGATATCTATCCTTCAGTATTGATTTCATTATCCTGGTGATTGATTTCTGTTTGCTTATTGGGAATTACTGTTTTATATTTTTAATCATTTTCTTATTATTAAATATTTTTATTAACTTAAATTGTGGCTGGTCAGCCAGTGTTTTCTTTAGTAATTTGAGAGTGCTTATACCTGATTTGATAACTTCCTGGGCCACTCCAAAAGCCTGGCTGCTGTAGGTCATTTGTTATCATTTGTTTTAACATCTAATTTTCATAATTGGACACCCCTTTAAAAGGGCATGTTGGCTCTCTGATTGATGGCAGCATGTTATCGTATTATTCGGAGGAAGGGACACAACTGGAAATCTGTGTCAGGCTTTCTCAGAAGTGGTTGGATTTGTGAGATTTAATTTATTTAAGTGTGAGTGTATCAGAGGTATTAAACTGGGACACATTGCTCTGGAATCTGTAAAAAGGAGTTACATTAGTGGTGGACAGAAGTTTACAGTTCAATCCCAGGTTATAGAGCATGTTCCTGTTGTGCTCCTAGGGGAAATTGTGAAATTTTACTCCTGTATAAGTGACAGCCTGTTATTGGAGTCAGTAGTTCATGGGTTCATAGGTTCATAGGTTCATACTAGGCTATCTGCCCTGGGACAATTATAAGCCTAGCCCGATTCTGTATGGCTTACGCCACCCCTTGATTTGAGTATACTGTGCACCTTTTTAAGGTTTAGTTTACTGTGCCTCTGTCTAATAGTGACATGGGAGTAATCCCTGGGACAAACCTACGATCCCCCATCCACCTATCGAGATTCTTCTTGAAGAGATTCAGTGAGGTGCTCTGCCTCACATGAACTGGAATTCTATTCCAGAGCGAAGGGAGCCTCTGGGTTATGAACCTGTCCCTCCAGCAAGTTCTATTTATTTCTGTGCTGAGGTTCAAGTCCCTCGAGCGTGTGGCTCTAAGGGATTTAGATTTACTGAGGTGGAGCATGTCCATTAATTCTGGATTTGACATAGCTTTGTATGTCAGGCATAGATCGCCTCAGTAGGCAGTATGCAACTGAGTAGAGCTGGAGTTTTTTTAACCGAGCAGCATATGGCATCTGTTTGAGACCCTTGATCCTCTTGGTGAGATACTTTTGGGGTCTTTCTAATTGCTGCAGGTGTCGGGTAAGGTACATCCCAAAAGGGGCATTGTATTCTATGATGGGCCTGATGAGGGATGAATAAAGGGGCACGATTACCTCTCTTGATCTAGATGTGAAACCCTTCGTGATGAGGTGGGCTATATAGAAGGTCTTTCTAACCACTTTGGCAATGTGGTTTTCAAAGGAGAGATTGCTATCAACTTGGGTCCCCAGGTCCCTAATAACTTTCTCTGTACTTAATGGGTTTCCACCTCTGTGGTAATTTGTGGGCACATTGTTTTTGCCAAAGGGTATGACTATACATTTTTTGGCATTTAGCTTTAAACCATGGCGCTGGCACCAGTTATCTGTCTCTGTGAGACCTTTTTGAAGGATGTTTGTGTCAGCTGGAGAGTTGATTATGGCGCCCAGTTTGCAGTCGTCTGCGAACTTGGTGAGCCATAGTCCTCCCACGTTTGCCTCTACCTCGGAAAAGTATATACCGAACAAGAGTGGTCCCAGGACAGAACCCTGTGGGATGCCACTTGTGACCGGTTTTGAGTCGAACATGGCTCCAGCAACTCTCACTCTGTGGGTTCTGTCTTTGAGCCAGTTTGCAACCCATCTTGTGACATAGGGGTTTATATTTAAGCTGGATAGATTATCTATGATGCCCGAGTGGGGTATTGTGTTAAATGCCTTTGCAAGGTCCATATAGGCTGTGTGGACTACCTTCCCTTCATCTATGGCTTTGGTGACTGTTTCAAAGAAGTCAACCAGGTTCAAAAGGCAGGATCTGCCCTTGACAAAGCCGAACTGGGTAGGATCTAGTGTCTGTAGGTCCCCAATGTCTTTGTTTATGAGCTCCATGATGATCCTCTCCATAGCCTTGCAGACTAAGCTAGTCAGGCTTATGGGGCGATAGTTTCCAGGGTCCGTAGAGGCTCCACCTTTGTGGAGTGGGACCACTGTTGCTGTACGCCATTTTGTGGGTACATATCCTGTAGTGAGGCTGAGATTGTATAGCTGTTTTATTTGAGGGATTAGTTCCTCTTGGAGTTCATGTAGGACGCAACCTGGGATGCCATCTGGTCCCATGGAAGCAGAGTTTTTTGCTTTGGAGAGGGCAGCCTTCACCTGAGCATCAGAGATGTTTGGGAGGCAGCCCTCTGCCGGGATAGATACTTGCTCTTTTGGGGGGGGGAGTTTGCACTGAACCTGTCTGCCAGGATATTGGCGATGTCTGTGGGTTCAGTGTATTTTTTGTCATTTAGAATCAACTCAGAACAAGTCTGGGAGTTGCATCCCAGGTTTCTAACATAACTGAAAAAAGCCTTATGATTGTCTTTGGTGTCCTCTGCAATTTTTCTCTCGAAGCTGGCGTTGGAGGATTTTATGAGGGATCGTAATTTTTTGCTAGTACTGATCAGAGATGCCTTCCCTATTAGGGATTTTGCTCTATCATGTAGTAGCTTCCTCCTTCTGTTGTACAGTTTATTTATAGCAGGGGTCCACCAGACTGGACGCCTGCCTTTGGATGATTGGGTCTTGGTTTTGTTTGGGATAGCATGATCCATGCATTCCTGGAGATGTCCGTAGAATGCGTTTATATAGGATTCTGCAGTTTGGGCCGTAGTTTCCACTGGCCCTGGGGCCTTGAAGGATTCCACTTCAGTTTTGAGAAGTGAGAAGTTCGCTTTTGAGAAGTTTTTCACTGTGGTTTTCTGGGCTGGGGGTGGGGTCGGGATGTGGACATCCAGTGAAATTAATTTATGGTCTGATCTTACCAATGAGGGATATACTTCTGGTGTGGAGCATAGAGTCTCCATGTTGGTAATTATCAGGTCTAGTATGTTGTCCCCTCTTGTGGGAGTGGTGACTAGTTGTTCCATAGCATTTGAGTTTATAACTTCCAGGAACCTTTGGGCTAAGGTGCTGGGGCTTGAGTAGTGCTCCCAGTCAATGTTTGGGTAGTTGAAGTCCCCCAATATAATGGTGTTCGGAGAGATCTTCATGTTCTCCAATGTTTTCAGGAAAGCCAAGTGGGATTCCTGACTTTGAGAGGGTGGTCTGTAGAATGCTATAAACTGAAAAGCAGTCTTGCCCACTGTTAGTTGCACATGGATGGTCTCCGATGCCGTGCAATGCCACTAACCTGGAGGTGTGGATATCCTTGATAAATATGGAAACTCCCCCTCCTTTTGTGGTTCGGTCCGGGTTTTGGGGCCGAAAAGCATGATATGAGGTATAGCCTGGTAGTGTTGGGGTGCTCTCTGGAGCCTTGAACCAGGTTTCTGTCACTGCACAGATATTGATGTTCTCCATACTGAGGAGAGCTTGAGTCGCGTGCATCTTGAGGTTAAGACTTCTGGCGTTTAGCAGCATTACCCTTAGTTTCTTGTTCCTTGTGCTGTCTATGGGGGTTGGTTTGACTTTTGAGCCTTGCCTAAAAAAGGCACTATGGGGGTGGCAAGAGCCTTTGCCAATATCCGAAAGCCCAGTGGTGACAGGTGCAAGCCGTCCCTAGCGAAGCAACGTGGCTTGTCGAGCATGTCATCCCAGGCTGACAGACACTGGATCCCCTTTGAATGACACCAAAATTTTAGCCAATTGTTAAAATCAATCATTTTGTCTTTGTACTGTGGCATCATTCTAGGTGAGGGTAAGAGGGTGCTCAAGGTCAGGGTCATACCAGCCTGGGCTACATGATCAGAGAGCTCCTCTATGTCTCTTTTCATGTAGTCCAGGGAGGTATGTCTCAGGTCATTCACACCAGCATGTACAATGACTGAGTCATATTTGTATTTGCTTTGGAGTGACCTGAGTGCTTGCATTATGTGGCGGATCCTAGCACTCGACAGGCAGCTCACCGTGACCTTCTCTTTATTCAGCCTAGTGAGCGGGACGTCAGTGTGTCTGACAATAGAGTCACCTATTACAAGAGTATCAGGTGTGTTATTCAGCCTTAAGGGCTGTGGCTGCTTGGCACACTGACTTTGTGGGTTATGTGTTGTGCGTGTTTTGTTTTGAGGTAGCGTTTGCTTGGATGTCTGCTTTGGAGGTCTCTGTTGCTTAGGTAGATTTTTATTTAGAGCCTCCGAGTATGTTTTTGTGTATTTATGTGTTTGGTTCGCTGATGTGGTGGGACTATGTGATACTGGAATTGTGTTGTGTGAGGTTACCTTCTCCTCCTGACTGGTTACACCAGTTTTGAGATGAGAGAGCTCAGCCTCCAGTTTGGCTAAATAGTTGCATCTCTCACATATATTTGAACCTGTTTGGAGGAGGAGAGGGTTGTCTGTGTACATGAGACAGTTGTAACATTGCCTCAAAATTCCCAGATTCACCAGCTGGACTGGAGAGGAAACCATTGACTGACCTTTGAACATGCTAGAGTAATATAGGGAAACTGAATTTAAGACAGACCAATAGAGGACAGGGTAATCATAGAGAGTATAAGAGTAATTAGTGCTTATGGTTTAATAGTGCTAACTTGTAAGATTACTTAATTGGACCAGTGAAGGGTCTTAGAATGAGAATATGATGTTTAAATTGAGAGATAGAGCAGTTCTAAGGGAAAAAGTGAAGAGCAGACTTTGTGGAGCCAGGAATAGTTTAAACCCAATTAGGCGGTGCTGCCTGCTGTTGCGCTATGCTCAAAAACGCGCAAAACCACTCAAAAGAGGGTTTTAAGAGAGGAAGATGAAGGAGTTTTGGAATTGACCCAAAATGGCCAATAAAACTACAGTTTCAAGTCAGTAACCACTCCCACAGGGGCAGGCAGGCTGCTCAATGTTTTTCACTGCCACTGATCAACAGAGAGACTTCCCTTTAGCCCAAGCAAAAAATGGCCTCACAGAAACTTACAAACAGTTCAAGAACAGCAAGCCTGTAACTGAACTTTTTTAAATCTCAGAAAAGTGGGTCAAAAGCAAGATTTTTTGTTCTGCTTTGTTTTTTTCTGCGATAGCAGAGGTTCACAAGTATCAACAAGTTATAACAGTGCAGTAAATGACCCCGCACAAGAGTGCTAGGCCAAAGACAGATAAAATGCAAGTTTTGAGAAAAAAATGATTTTAAAAATAAGTGCAAACAGGAAATTCAGTAAACAGCTCTATGTTGTGCTCTAAATACAGTTACTAATGCAGAAATCAAGTTTAACAAGCCAGAAAATGCTCAAAATAGGCGGCTATGCAGAAAAACTCAGCAAATAAACAGAGGAAAAATACTTAAAATCTCAAAAGTGGCTCCTTTCTTCTCTCAGCGTTTTCTCCTCTTGGTGGGTGCTTCACCAACAGCCAACAAGCCTGAAAAGATGTCAAAACCACGAGGCAACCAGGTTTTAAGAGAGGAAGATGAAGGAGTTTTGGAATTGACCCAAAATGGCCAATAAAACTACAGTTTCAAGTCAGTAACCACTCCCACAGGGGCAGGCAGGGTGCTCAATGTTTTTCACTGCCACTGATCAACAGAGAGACTTCCCTTTAGCCCAAGCAAAAAATGGCCTCACAGAAACTTACAAACAGTTCAAGAACAGCAAGCCTGTAACTGAACTTTTTTAAATCTCAGAAAAGTGGGAAAAAAGCAAGATTTTTTTTGTTTTTTTGTTTTTTTCAGAGATAGCAGAGGTTCACAAGTAGCGAGGATTGAAGCTCCTTAGTTACTGACCAAGGATAGTAAGGGACGTCACATTATTGCTGGCAGTCCAGTGGGATATTATCCAGATGTCACATTATTTGGTGGCAGTCTGATGGTATATTAACTGGATGTCACACACATATAGGGATTATGGGTATCCCCCAGACAGAGAAGACACTCGTTGATCCTACCCGGGAGATTTTCTTCCAACAGACACATTTGAGGAATTTACATTCTATAATGAGAAAACTGGGTCTAGGCACAAGCACAGAGAAGATTACTGATATAAAAAAGTTTTTTTTTTGTTTTCTTTATTTAGGCTATAAACTCTAAAATGGGAATCAGAAAGTGTGGGGGGGGGGGGGGGAGAAAACACAAATGTTTAAACTTACTTTTACAGCAGAAGTTTTCCTTTCCTGCAGTGACCTAAGATAAGTCTGACAGTTGCATTTACAGTATACTTCTCCCATTCTCCTGTAATTACTCTTCTCTGTCTTGAGCACCCTACTGATTGCCTCAAAAAGGGCTGAAAGGCATTCCACCTAAAACCTCCCTCCCACCCAGGCTCAACCTCTCCAACTTATACCCATTTTTTTCTCTGTTCACTGGTGTGTTTTGATCATCTACCAAACAAGTCAGTCTGTGCTTTCTTTTACCACTTACTCTATGTCCTCCTCTGTTCATTAGTTTTGTACACTCCTTATCTTGAAAGCTGTCGCACAGTCTAGCCTTAATTCTACCATATAGTCTTTCCTACCGTGCACTTCTATAATACAACATACATCACCATAATCATACATACATACATACATACTCTCCTTAACTACCACTCAGATTTTTTTCTGCCTTGTCTGTACTTTTCTAATTTAGTTTTAATTTAGCCCTCTTATAATCATGCCCTCTTCATCTTCCCCATACTTCTCATCTTTCTAACTCTCTCCTCTTATTTTATCTAGGATCTTTCTGTCATTCCAGTGTATAGACAGTGTACTTATGTGCCTGATTTTCCAATTTCTCATATCAACCAGCCATTTCCAACCTTGTGCTGGAAGAATCCATACCTTCCTGTCTTATCAGTGCTCCATATTCTGCCAGTGCTACTACCAGTCCATGAATTTAAAAAAATCTTTGCCTGAAATCTTTCAAAATTCTCTGTCTTACCTCTAGGCAAGAAAGTCTTTCTGGAGACAATGAAAAAAATCGGTCTGATGCATCATCCTAACATTATGCATCCTACTACCTGAGCAAAAGTCACATAATCCTTCCAGACTAAAAGCACAGGAAAAGCAGGACACTGCATGGCTGGGGTGAGGGAACATGACAAAACCAGTAAACAAATACTACACATTAACAATGGTATATCTAGCATACTGATTAAAGTAAATACTGAAAATGACTGATGTCGAGCAGGAAACTCTTCATATACAGCATAATACCATAGGACATTCATACAAAAAGAAAATAAACCTTATAATAATCCGAACCTACTCCCCACTCCACTTCCCGCTACCTAAATATACAAACTCTAAAGCTGCACTGATTCAGGGTAAAGAGGGTTCTTGTTTTTACAGAACAAAAGCATTACCTTGATCCCTGACATTAAGTCATCTAAGAGTTACTAAATATAGTCATTGCATGCACTTATTTTTATACATAAGTAACTCCATATTTGTACTATCAGTAAATGTCATTTGCTGTGACTTTGGATATTTATTTTTTTTTATTTATTTTGGTTATTTATTGTATTTTATTTATTTACACTTTTTTGACTGGTTTAATTCCACTAGGCATCTTTTCAGAGGAGACCCGAAGGTGGTACTCATACTGACTAGAGGAAATTTAGCCTGGGTTTCAGGAGAAGTTGCCTTACTGTTTTCGATAAGTGCTGTGGGATCTTTTACATCCACCTGAGCTACCACCAACTCAGGCAGATGAGGCCTCTGTTTTATGTCTCATCTAAAGGATGTCTATGTTTAAACATACTGCCCTGTGTCTGTGCTCTGTTACAGTATAATATTAAGTACTAATAATCTGTGAAGAAAACTGCAATCTACATAAAATTTATTGAAATGCTGTAAGCCTAAGGAAGAAAAACAAGCTATATGTATATGATTTATTACATTATTTACGTAGTAAACCATGAATTCTCAGCATCTCTATGGCTTCCCTTCAGTGTTACCAGTCTATATAGCAGACAGCTTACAACAAATACACAAAATTAAAACATTGATAGTTTGCGCTTACCGAAGAATATTTACTTGATTTCAACATGCAAAGATTCTATTTTTATTTCCCTTTATTTTGTGTTATGCTGTAAAAGTAGCATGTTGTGCTCCCCACTTTGGGAAATGAGATACTGGACTTTTGTTGACTAATGCCAGGTAAGCAACATATGCACAGCTAATAATCTAAAACACCAGGATGGCTGTGTTTGTGTATGTGCAAAGCAGTTTGTCAGATACCAGGAACCCCAACACGTGTTATGGTAGCTAGTGCCAAGCCTGTCTGCAGATGTTAACCAGCACAGTATGAAGATCAGAGACCAGCTGCATATCTAAAAGCAGGCTTTCTTGGGACTGGATTCAAACAGTGTGCAAAGGGAAACTGCTGTGGCCATTGTTATAGATTACTTCCCTTGTCCCACTGTATACAGCAGTATCCCTTTGACTTTTAATACTGAGCATACTGGCACTGATTTCCTTCACAAATCATTCTTTCTGACAGTACTGAAAGTTACATGGTGTGAGCAGGCTGCATACCCACACTGGGGACCTAGGTTCAAAGCTAACTTGGGATTGAGCAATGAGGTAGCATAGTTTGGATATCATGATTCACGTGCCAATGTGGTCCAGCAGGAACATTAAGCACAGCACTAGGGCACTGTAGCCATTCCATACACACCACTGATCCACCTCCCCTCATACACCCTCTCCCTAGTCTGTGACATGCTGCATGTAACATTGCTAGCCCTCTGCCTCCCACCCCAGTAGACTTCAGTACCATTATAAATTACCAGAGAAAATAAATGGAGGCAAAAATATTCACACAAAATGTAAATAAAAACACCCTTAAAGGTTTCGTACTCTTGACTACACCCCTTTGTAATATAACAATTAGAAACAAAGAAAGCTTAGCTCAGAAGGAAAATGTTTTCCTGCTTTGCTAAAGACACAAAGTTAAGAAGTAGAGTGGCTAGGGAAGAGCATATTGGAATGATAGGAAGATGCTTGAGATTACTGGAAGAGTGGACTAAAATGTGTTTCTTTAGATTCAATGCAAAGAAGAAAAAGAAAAGTAAATACAAATGTTAAAGTACACCAAGGAATGTTAATATTAGATAAGCAAAGGTAAATCCAGCAGTGTAAAAAAAAAAAACAAGTAAAGAAGGCTGGTGGAATACTGAAATATGCAGCAATTGCAAATTCATTAGACTAACAAACAAGATGATATTAGTCCTCTGTGTTGATACTTGGTAGAATCCAGCCTGGAGTATTGTATGTAGTTCTGGAGAGTTCATCTTCACAAGGTTATAGACAAGACAGAGACATTTCAGAGGAGGCCAATACAAAAAGATGCATGTTCTGCCCGAGAAGCCATGGAAAGAGAGAGATAATTATATTTTAACATGCACAGTCTTAAAGAAGATGATCAAACTTTTCTATACCTCAGGAGATTTCATGAAGACCAGCTGAGTATTGCCTTTCAATAACAGATATATGAGAACTAGTGTACATAATCTGAGTATACAAAAAGATTGGTTAAAGGAGATGCAAAGAAGTATTATTTCACAGAAAGGGTGGAGGACAAAATTCTCTGAAAATGTTGTAGCATTATAAACTAGGAAATAGCTGAAGAATGCATGGTTCAGATGTAAGACCAGTCTTATGAGGGCTAAGAAAAAGGAAAAGCTACTAACTAAAAACAAACTTGGACGTTTATCAAAGAAGTATGGAAATGGGCAGTCTATGTAGGTCATGTGATCACTGCCAGCCATTAGTATTTACGTTTCTATTGCAGACTTTCTGTATGTGTTTGTGTGTGACTGCAATCTAGTTGGCAGTTGGTGAGGACAAGCTGATAGGAAATAAATTGTGTGTGGCAAACAAGGGAGTGGATCTGAAACAGGATACTCCTAATGACTGATATGCTCTACTCCACAGTCACAAAAATTAATTACATAAAACGTACACATCATCTTGGATCCTAATCTTATTAAGTATGACTACCTACTGCATATTACATATACTCTTCTGCATCTCAGATTTTTTCTGTGCTGACATCGTCGGTTACTTCTCACCTTATCTGCTTGAAAGCATATTATAACTGCATATATACATACATAAATATATCAGTCTGCAGAGAGTTTCCCATTCCAACTCATGTAGCACTTTAGCAGTTCATTGGGTGGATGTTTTTCAATGAAGTCTGACATAGATGACCTGACTGGTTAGCGACACTGTTGTGCTGAAGTTAGAGGCTTTATTTTAGTTAGGAATGGCATTTAGCGGGAACACAGTTAGATTTCTCCACCTATTGGAATGCATCCCTGTTTTCCAGTATCCCAGGATATCCTACGAATACAGTGAGCGTATTACTAAGCTTAAAGAGAATGTCGGTCTTTGTCCTATAAAGATTTGTTCCAAAAACACACAAGGCAGGAGATTAGTTTTTTTTTTTTTTTAGAAAGCTGTAGAAGTAACAAATTAGTCATTTCCCACTGAGGAAATAAACTTTTGCAAGCTAATACTGCAGTTTGGGTTATCCCCTTTCTATAATACGTGCTTATCAAACATTCTATGGAATTCTAACTATAGTGACATTCTGAAATTCCAAGTCATTTTTCTGTGCTGTAGTTTATTGATCAGTATTTCCCAGAAATTCACAATGTTAGATATTTTTTAAATTCCTTTCACATGTCTGTAGATCGTTGGCCAGATCATTATTAAATTCACTTTCACTTGTCTGTGTAGATTGTTGGTCCTTCAGAATAATATTATTATTTGGCATGCTTAGAAATAAGTTTTGGCTCCAAGGGCTAACCAGTACCTTAGTGACTGTTACACTACATGTTTGTAGCAATTGCTTGTGAAGAAAATCTCCCACTTAGCTGAATTAAGGCCTTACTGTCTTCCTTTTTGTTTTATTCACAAGTACATGACTCACAAATGACACACTGACTGCAGAAAGGAGAGCCTGTGTGTTGTTTAGGAATTTAATATGCAAAATAATCACTTTTTTTCTGTTTTTTTTACAATTCCAGGTATTTGGCAATTTGGTATTTATCTTCCACTCTGCAGCTTGGAGATTCCCTATGTACCTTCACCCACCCCATGCAGCATTCACAGAATAACCCACCAACCAAGGTTATCAGAGTCCTCTGTGGTTAGCAAAGCAAATTCAGTGAGGAATACCACACAGCTGCCATATTTCCTCTGTGGAGGTGATTATTATTCTTGTTGCATTAGCCCCGCCTTAAGGTGGTGTCATTACTGAGGCTATGTCATATCATCTGCACTCTGTGCCCAAGAAAGCTGATACCGCAAGGTCCACCCACAGGCCTCCACACATAGCCCTGACTACCCAGGGCTATGAAGGCAGCTGCCTTCCACCACTCAACCTCGGTTCCCAGGACAATCACACCCATCCTTCTGCTGGGACTGTCATATGCCTGAGACACTAATTAAACTTGGGTCTCCTGGGCTGTAGTCAGGGCTTTATCTATCTACACCAATGAGCTGGCACCACAAAATAATCCTTCTGTTGGTATCTCTGCGCCAAGCTGCTAGTGTTCTTTTCTTTGGGAGATGGCATAATGGTTAAGGTGTTTACTTCACAGAATAGAGGTACAAGGTTTGATTCTCAGAAAGGGAAATTGGCTAGTCTTAAAAAGTAGTCCACAAGAGCAGATAGCCTAGTAATTACCTATGAACCTATGAACTTTAGAGGCAGGAGGATTTGCCACAATAGTTAAGAACTTTAACTCACAGATACAAGGTGCAGGGTTTGATTCTGACCTCTGGTTGTTGGTTAAGCTTGTAATAATCTACAAACTAATAGCCTGTTAATTACATATGAACCTATTAGAAATTAATAACTGACTTTCCTTCAGTTTCAAAATGTATATTGTTTGTAACATACATATTTAACAAATTAAGTGAAGCAGGTGTAATGACAAAAAACTGATTCAGTACTATTAAATCAGAATTAAAAAAAATATGTAAGCATTTTGACGTGAACCTGCTCCAGCTGTAGTAACTCTGTGAGTACAATTATGTTTTTAATTATTTATGTTTTAGAGTTCTGCATAAAAAGCAGCACAGCTCAGTGTTTAAACTATGGAACCGGCATACATGAGTTTTAACACCTGCATTCCACTATGGACATTCTCTCACCCTCAATGTGCCAAAGCGCCTATGTCACAAGTGATAATAAAATAATTCAATAAAGGTGTTTAAAAAAAAGGCATCTTTCAACCTCTTATCTGTGATCTTGGTGTCAGTAGCACCATCTCACCAGAATTACAAGTGCTAGGGTGTTTCTTCACTCACATGGTTATGTAATTTTATGCACAATATAAGAAATCTCTATTTCAGGCTTTTGCTTTCGTCATCATAGGAATGACAGAGCTGCCACAGGAAGTCTAACACATAAGACTACCCTACTAGCACTTCTGTTTTTGTTTTGTCTTCCTTAGCTTTGTTTTACAGCCTCCCTGTGGTTACTTCTTGACTGCTGATAACTGTTAGTAATTTGTGTATTGTTTTGCAGTATAGTACTTAGTAACAGATCTTTAAAGAAATGTCCTTTCTTTTAAGCAGTAATGGGCAACATTTCCATCATTTTGAAGGAATTGTGACCAGGTGGGCCACCACTCTCAAGCCAGTTGTTAATGTAAGGAAGTGAGTGAGTAACTGCCTGATTACTGTTTGTTTGTTTGTGTCTTTCGGCTTTTCCCGGTTAGGGGTCGCCACAGCGGAACTCCGGTCCGCTAATGATGCTAATGATTGGCAGTATTAATTAATTAATTTAGTTCCTTTTCTTAACCGGGTTAGTCGGATTGGTAAAAGTCCATTTTCTGCAGAGTCCCAGTGAAATTGTATTGGTAGACGTACACTAGTACATGGTGAAATGTAAACCAAGATAATTGTGATTGTACAATATATAGTAATTAATGTGACAGTTCAAATGCTTGTATATTAAGTACATCATGCTTTGTAATACAGTTATATTAAGGTACAGTTAGACAATTAACCACATAGGTTTCAGTAGCTTAAAATCCCTGTTTTCAGGTGTGACTCAACAACATCATTGTCTGGTTAAATGATTTGCAGAGATCCATGGCAAGGAGTAGATAATTTCAGCAGTGATCTATAAGAAAAAGGCAACTTAGCTTAATCTGACTTACTGTAACATGCTGAAATATTTAACTTTTCTGTTTTTATATATGTCAAAGAGGTATGCCAACCTTTGAGTTAGCTGTAATAAGCAGAGAGTAAATGGATCACAGCTCCTGCATAAAGAGTGTGGAAGACTGAGCTCCCACATCAAAAAAGGAGTTTAAAGTTTCATTCAGGTGCCACTCATTCAGTCATTCCTGACCAAATAGTCTTCAATTAAATGGTTGTTGCTGAAATTATTGATATTCCTCACAGTTAGTAAAAAGAAGTGATTAAACAATTAATTATACAATTACTATACAAACTCAAAATTCTCAAAACAAACAATATACACAGTGTTAATAATATTATGTAATCAAGCATATCCCATCATCCCTTAAAGCTTAAATATGTAATTACTGCCAGTGCTGTTTTTAGATGATAATATGGCATGCTTTGGAGAATGCTGTGCAGCCCACACAGAGTAGTACTAGTAGAACACATTCTGTTGCAAAGCGCAATTTTTTGTTTTGTTTTCATTCCTTATGCCTGGTGCCAGCCTTCATTAAGGAAGGGGGTCCTGTTTCAGACCCAGTACTCATTTAGTTCTTCACTTTGGTGGTACAAGGCCATCTCAGATATGCCACCACCACACAGCCATCAAACGACTTTGTATGCTAGCCCCTAACGTTCTGCCACTCATGTGCCTGATATGCATGCTACTAAAGCCAAACTGAAATACCACCCAGATTATGTATACGTGCATACTGCCATTCACATGCCCAGTGCTGGCTGCAGGGACTGCTAGCATACTGCCTGCTAAGTTAATGCACTCATACTGGTCCTTCGCACTTTTGTACTTTTCCCAGTATCTGCTTGGGGTCAATGCAGTAGCAGAGAGGGCCAACTCTATGTATCTAGGAACAGCATGCCTGCATCAGCCAGTCATAGTCCTCACACTGCTCCTCCTGCACCTAGTTCAGAAGTCAATCCCAGATTATCTGGGTCATAGTCATGGCTTTATCCCTCAGTGCCATAAACTCAATCAAAGCATGAGTTATTGTACTGGAGTTTTAAACCATTTTTTTTATAAAAACTCATATTGCAGCTCTGATGAGACCTCAGTGGAACTGCTGAAATCCCATAGTAATCAAATGGAATCACAGTTTGAATTTCATAGTTCTAGGTTCAGCTGTATAGAAGGTTGCTTCTAGGATTAGTCAAGTCAGCATTATATATTTCTGTATACCTATTTTGCAATTATGTACAAACTGTTTGTTTTTCTTTTGCTTTTATTTCTCTGGTCATTGGACTAGACTAGTCTATTTATCACAGTTAAATGAATGAATGAATGAATTAATACAATACAGCTGTCGTCTCCTATTCCTATTAGCACATCGGCTTTAAAGTCATAGCACTGGCCTTGAAAAATCAGTAAATCTGAAGAACATGGGTTAATTTATATCAACATACAATACTTAAAATATATTTTCTGTAAAAGAATATCATCACATCACCACTGAAGTAAACTAAACACTTCACAGACTGCAATGAAATAAATGTAAAATTATATTGTCATCTGAGAGATATATACCGTGTCATCAGAACATCATACAATTTTAGGAGTCTTGAATAGCTTTGTCTCATCTTAAGCAATGTTGCCTCCTAGTGGCGTGGTGAAAGTATGGAATGCTTCAGCCATGCATCTCTGCCTATTGCTTCCCAGCAACAACGTTTATTTAGTTTCTTTAGACCATTTCAGCTGGTGGTGCCCTAGTAAATCATGTCTGGCATCAGTGTGACCGTAGCATGCTTTTTTTCCTGATTATTTTAACCACTAACCAGCCCTTCTTTTTCTTTAGAGATGAGCTTTAAGCACCTTGCTTTCACATCCCATATCTACAGCATCAACAAGGGGCTATAAGAAAAGCTCACAAAACTGAAAGCAAACCCAGTCTGTACTTTATATCTGGGACTCTTAAAATGACACAGCTCTATGGAAAACATCCATATAATTGAATGTTTGTAATGCAGAACATTTTTTATGCCAACAGAAGTAATCAAAACTCATTTGGTCACTTCTGCTGGTGTTAAATTTTTGGAAGATCGTGGTGCAGTGAGAACTGGGGAATTTGTCTTTTCCCCACTGTAGAGCAATCTTGTAGTTGGTATATATAATCAGCAGGGTGGGGGCTGCCCCCTGCAAAAAACATGAGTTGGGAAGGATCGATGGTATATGTTTCGACCATTTTGGATCAATTTTTTTAGTCGATGTTTTAATATTTCGACATTGAAAATTATATCCAACTCTACACAGACAGTCATTGCATTATAGATGGTACTCTACAAACATCACAAAAATGGCACAAAGACCTGATCTAGTAACTACATTATGCATCAGACTGTACACTAGTGGACTAGTATAATGGTCCCTCCCCTGCTGGGATGCCTTCTGTACAGAACCTGCACATCCTGTCTGCATCTGGATGGGGGGGGGGTTTGTGTGTGTGTGTATGTGTGTGTGTGTGTGTGTGTGTGTGTGTGTGTGTGTGTGTGTGTGTGTGTGTGTGTGTGTGTGCTGAAAGATGCCCAAGTGTGCGTGCCACATGTGCATGACTGAGCGTGTGCATCTTTATGTGTATCCTACTGTGAGCTGGCAAACTCTCCAGTATTAGGTTCTCTACCTTGAGTGCCAGTATAGACTCTGACTCCCCCCACAACCCTGAATTTAGATTAAGTATGTAATTCAAGAATGAAATAATAGTGTCTGCTAACAGTCATAGTCTTTATATTATGCATGGGATGCTGCAAAGTGGTCTTAACTAGTTTCTACATTATGTATGGAGCAGTGACAAATGCAATGAGTAGTTTCCGGGGTGGTACAGCGGTAGCATTGTCGCCTCACAGCAAGAGGTTCTCCTGTTTGATTCTCAGCTGGAGTGCCTTCTGTGTGGAGTCTGCATGTCCTCCCTGTGGTCGAGTGGCATTCGAAAGACATGTGTAGAATAGAATGGGTGTGCCTTCGTTAAAGGTTGGGCGTCGAGCTGGCACCTCGGCACTGTAAAAATATACTGACAATCATTAGCGGACCGGAGTTCCGCTGTGGCGACCCCTAACCGGGAGAAGCCAAAAGAAGAACATAAATGGTGTAACTATACTATATCTAGGATTCTTTATCATACTATAGTTCAACACAAAAACACCCTAAAACAACCAATAAACCAAGTTTACTACATTATGCAAAAACACTTGCAGATGTTCAGAAAATGCATACAAAACTGTAATTGTGTGGAACTCTGCAAATGGCACAAAACACTGCATGCTGATCTAGTCTTTAACTTATACATGACACTTCCAAACTGCACAAAACTGCACAAAAACTCAATCACTACATTATATATGGGAACTCTGAAAATAGCACATAAACTTCTTCATTGCATTATGCATGAGACATTGACAGTTGCAAAGAAAATATATATACACAGATTCATCTACTGCATTATGGACTACTGCAGCTACCATCAGATTACTTCTAATTAAAACAGAGAAAAAAACCCTGCAGCATATGTTACATATATTATAGGTCTGTTTTAGATATAGACATATGGATTCACAGTTGCCTCCCTCAATGTGTACAAGGTTCAGGGTGTAAGGTGTCTGATCTGCAGTATGGGCAGATGTGTCATTCATGAATTGAAACGCATGCCTGTCTGTAGCCACTATGCATACTAAAGAGAGAAGTGGTATGTGCAGCTGTGCACTACTCCATTCATCCTAATGGTAACCTGAGTACCTGTGTATAGGCATGATGCCTGCACAGACTAGGTGAGCAGAAAAAGTGCACTGTCATCACCACAATACAGAAGCAGCAGGCCAGCAGTCAGACGTATCATAGAGAGTATAATGCACAAATGTGGGTACAGGAACCTGCAAACAAGCATAGTAGAAAAACCTGATAAGAGAGACACCCTAGCACATGCATGAGCTGACATGTGCATCATACACAGGGACTTTAATTTGGGACGTTTTGAGGCCAAGGCATTAATTAGACTGTTGATGCACAATGTAGTCAGTGGGAGTAAGGTTGGTACATGGGGATTATAAGCACCATTTATAAACCTTTGACTGTGTGCCCACCTCATTACCACTGCATGCATACCAGCTTGAATTTACATCTTATTACTCATCACAGCACAGTGCCTGATAGTAACAGCCTGTCACATTACTACCTTGTAATAGTATATAACCCCTACATGTCATCAGCAGCTTGTCACATTACACCTACTAATGGTCTGTAGTTCACAATCTTCCTTGTCACAATGCTGATGTTGGTGCTACATCCTGGAATCAATGGCACCAGCTGCACTATATACACAGCAATGACATTTGTCTATACTGGCTGTGATAGCATGTTGATTCATTGCCAGTGCATCTTTGTACTGCATAAGGTTATGGCAGGTAACTCAGTATCACAACTCCAGTGGCTAGCTAGTCAATCACTGTTTCTGTTTATCAGACCTTGCAAGAGGAAAACACATGTACTAAAGGCAGTTTCTACACTGAAATATCTTCCTGTAAGAGTGGCGCTTGTTTTGCATGTCTGGTGCTTTGTAAACATTGTACAGCTATTACTCCTACATCTTGACATGTCCAATTGTTTAGCATTCAACCAGTGGCTAACTGCAATTAGTACAATGTACACTACCTTACAATATAGGGATAAACTACTAACCACCCAACTTATTTTCTGTGAAAAAAATAGCTTTCTTGGTGTTTAACTGGTAGGGGTTGGGTTAGCCTGTGTTTTGTGAGTGGTGCTTGTAATGTGGGTTTGTTTCTGTAGCTATAGTTCTCCATCTGTGCACCCAATCTTTTAGACGGAGGATAGGTCTTGACTGTACTGTTCTTTAACTGCAGGTGTACATCTAGTGCATGTTTTGATTTCTGCCCCCCCCCCCCTTAAATTTCAGCCAAACTGGATTTCTGTCTTTAATTAACAAATAACAATGTGTTGAGGGATAAAGAAAAAAAATGACAGTATAGCTTTGGCTGGTGACTTTAGCAGGAATATTAATTCAGTGCTGCTCTGGATAACATCAAAATGACATTCACTAGGAGATGACTGTTATGCAAGTGCCCCCTTTAAAAATCAGTAAATTGTGGCTCTAGAAATATGTTTCTAGCCGCAGTAAACATATATTCAAACAATGACCTTATTTTTGTATCATAATTGCACTTCCAGTGCTCTAACAATCCATATTTACTTAAAAATTATTGCATTTGAATTTTTTTTTGTAGCTCAGCATGTGGAAAGATAGACAGTATTGGGGCACCAATACATTTCCTGTATAGTCAGGAGGGAGCAGTCCAGTGTTAGTTCTAAGCACTAATAATATGAGTAATAGTCTCTGCTGTTTCAGGCTATAAGTGATGAAAGGTAAAAGCCATTCACTGTATTCTTCAGAATGTTCCTGTAGCTTATGGTACATTTTTTATTGACACTGAATTTCTGCAAATTTTAGCATAAGAAAGCAAGCTATATTCATCACACAGAATTCCAAAAATAAGCAATCAGAAATAAAACAGCAATGTTATGATTACCTCACTGTGACTGTTAAAGAATATTGCTTTCTCAGCAGGCTTTAAAAGACAAACACTGAAAAAACATGTGCACCCGCCCAAGTCAGCTTCCCTGACAAAATGCTGTTGTTAAAAAAAATCATCTTGGAGTTGTCCTGGAAACCAACCTTCCCCCAATCTTAGCTTATATTTTAGTGAGAACTGCCAAAAAGAAAGACTGCAATTACATAAACAGTGCTTTCTTAGGCTTCTATTCTTAGTATATTGCATTTGTGTGTATTTTGCAAGTTGCGAGATACATTTCTGTTAGTTTTTGTTTGGAAAAACACAGAAATAGTATACAGGTACATTTTTAGAACACATTTATCAGAAGCCGTTTAGTATTATCCAGATCTCCATAATGATTCTGAAGTAACATATATACTATAGTTGTAATGCTCCATTTATGGGGAAAGGTCGATATTTGTTCTCAACTTCCAGCAGGGCATAAGAACAAATGAACACGAGAGATCTTTTATATGAGGAGAAAATATTTATTTGTAATCAAGTGACCTTGTTTCCCTTACAGTGTGTAATGCTGTTATTGACTGACATACAACACAGATCACGGCATGTCTGAGCTACTTTAAATTTAGAAACCATTTCTAAAAATACAATTTCTGACCTTTTATTTTTAGATGGTTACTGTTGCACGTGGATCACAAGAGTTTCTTTGTGATGACTCATCTTTATTTTTGTACAGCTACTTGATGTACTATACTAAATATCAGACATTGCCATGAAATGCCATGTGTTGGAGAAAACATGGTCTTGACAGGAGTATTCCCATCTGACCCGATCATCAGTATACAACAAAGTTTCATTTATACTCTCTTGCACTCCTGACTTGAAACAGGAATTTCTGTCCATTTATGTTTAAAGTCCTTTTCTCCTCAGTGAAACTCTAGGGACTAACAGCCTTCATGCTTTCACCTAGCCCCAATATTCTCCATCAAGGGTGATATGTATCTTTGTGTGTGTGTGTGTGTGTGTGTGTGTGTGTGTGTGTGTGTGTGTGTGTGTGCTTTTTTGCATGTGTAAGCATGTGTATTTTGTGTATATCTATGCATATGTGTGTGTATAAGTGCCAAATATGAGTTTAAGTGCATGTGTGTGCATGTGTCTGTTTGTGCACGTGTGTGAGTGCATGTTTGCATGTATATGTGTCTGTGTGTGAGTGTGCATACATGTGCATAAGTGTGTGTTTGGGTGAGAATGGAGAGAGGGTGTGGTCAAGGAACTGAGGTGTATTTGAGCATGTATGCATGTGTGTATACATGCATGCATGAATTTGCAAGCAGCTGGCTTGGTGCAGAAAATAGATTGTAGCTCACCTGTTAACACAGGCATCCACTGGTATAATGCTGACAGCAAACAGCAATAGTGGCTGTAATCAGTGTTTTTACAGCAAGAATAGTAATATACCTGTACCTCCCCTTAAATTCTTTAAAGCAGCAAACAAAGTGAACAGTAAGAGATCTTGACAGTGATATAGCTGGCTAACCAGGTCATCAGTATACACTTGGAGCAAAGGATTAAGATTGTAAGTTAGTGAACTGCTGCCTATAATCAAGGATTTGAGTCTTTTGGCCACTGTTTGCCTGCTACATGACTCTGAGCTAGTCACTTAACCAGGCATTTCTCTGGAATAATTGGGAAAATGGGCTAGCCACATCAGTATTTTCCTAGACCACATGTCTAGTAACTACCCATGAATCAAAACTTCATGGTATGTTCCTGTTTTGTTAATGGATGATAGTACCTGCAATCTAGACACTCATTATTCCAAGTAGTTGGAAAAAATTACCACAGTCATGTTTATTTGCACAAGCAAATTTGGTATTAGAGAAGATATGTACAGTTAGGTATCCATTGACAGTGTATTAATATTTAATAACCAGCATGGCTTCTATATATGAGAAGTCACCTTACAAATCACAGTCCTTTTTTGGATATTAAGGAGTGTCTATGTCCAGTCTGTTCCTTACTCCCCTATCTACCTAGTATAGAACCAAACTACTTCCTCAGACATGCCTAAGAAGACAGTGTCACCTTAATGAAATCTGCCTTCGAAACAGTAATAGGTGAAAGAACCTTCTTAAGGATTGGTTCTGCCACCAGTAACACCTGCCTACAGATGTAAAAATCTCCATACCTTTTTGGAATTCAAAAAGTTTTTAAAGGTTTACCTGCAAAAGGAAGCTGAGTGTTCTTGCTTTTGGGACACTGGTTAAATAGACTTGCATTCTCCTCTCCTTCCAATTCTGCAAAACGAGACCTCTTCCTATTCATGTACAACAATGGTCAAGTTTTTGTCATTGTAATACAAACTGCTTAATACCTCCTTGCTTCTACTTAACATCTGTACTCATATGAACTGATTCCTGTCAGCTAACATTATGCAATACTTAATGTGCACAACTGTATGTATGTATATATACTAATGACTATGCCTTGTTTTACTGCCTGTGTTGCTTTGCATGTTTATTATCATGCTGACAAGCCTGATCTGCAAGGCCATGGAACGTATTATCATGGAACTTATAAACAAAGACATTGGCAACCTTCAAACACTGGACCCCATGCAGTTTGGGTTCGTGAAGGGCAGATCTTGTCTCCTGAACCTGATTGTCTTCTTCAAATCAGTCTCCAGAGCTGTGGACAAGGGTAAGGTGGTCCACGCAGTCTATCTGGACCTCATCAAGGCCTTTGACACCATCTCCCAGTCTGGAATCATAGATAAACTTACTAAGCTGGGCATTAATCTTTACATCACTCGATGGGTTGCCAACTGGCTTACTGACAGAACCCACACTGTAAAAGTAGCTGACTCCAAATCCAGCTCCAGACATCTGACAAGTGGAGTACCTCAGGGTTCAGTCCTGGGACCGTTCTTGTTTGGCATCTACTTCTCTGAAGTACAGGCCAACACTAAGGGACTCTGGCTAACAAAGTTCGCAGAGGACTACAAACTGGGAGCCATTACTGAATCCTCAAATTATGTGAATATTCTACAAAAGGGCCTTACAGAAGCAGATGCTTGGTGCCAGAGCTATGGGCTTAAGCTCAATGCCAAGAAATGTATAGTTATCCCCATTGGGAAAAAACATGTACCCATGAATTACCACATAGGTGGCAGTACACTAAACACCGAAAGTGTGATAAGAGACTTAGGGACACAGGTGGACAGTGGTCTCACCTTCGATAACCACATCACCACAACAGTCAGGAAATCATTCTATGTGGCACACCTCATCACTAAGGGCTTTTCATCCAGAAAAAAGGAGGTCAATGTCCCACTGTATTCATCCCTCATTAGACCTATTATAGAATACAGCGCCCCGTTTGGTATGTACCTCTCAAAACATCTGCAACAACTGGAGAGGCCACAGAAATACCTCACTAAAAGAATCACAGGCCTAAAGCAGATGCCCTATGCTGACCATCTAAAAAGACTCCACCTATACTCTGTCGCATATCGTCTACTCAGAGGCGATCTCTGCTTAACATACAAGGCCATGTCAAACTCAGAGCTGTTGGACATGCTACACTTAAAGAAATCCCAATCCCTCAGAGACATACGCTCCAAGGATCTAAACCTTGTCATCACAATGAACAAAACATGCTGGAGGGATAGGTTCCTGACCCAGAGACTCCCCAGACTCTGGAACAGACTGCCCATACATGTCAAGCAGAGCACCTCTTTGGCCATCTTCAAAAGGAACCTTGACGATTGGATGGGAGATAGGAAATTCACCCTGGGGATCATGTCAGTCACCCTGCTCCACAGGGGTCCAGGGAAGTAAATACTGTGGGAAGAAATAGCCAGGGAATTGTTATGGCTAGGCTTGTATAGGCCCATAGCCTAGTACCAACCTATGAACCTATGAAAGGGATCAACAGACCACCTCACCCACCTACTTATCAAAAGAAAGAATGAATGAGGACATGAGTAGATAAATACATTAATTAACAAACTGTGAGGCCTGCAGTGAGTGACGTTTGCCTGAGAAGGGTGACCTTTGGGTATAACCATCCAGCTTTGCTCTTTTTCTTTTCTCAAAGGGAGTCTGCTATAGATGACTCATGACCCCCCTTGTAACTCATTCTGTTATCAATGCAAGCCACTATAGTTACCTTTTTATACCAAGAAGACTTCTCAGCACTTTCCTCAACTCCCAGATTTAAAGACTTAGTAAATTCATTTAATCCCTTATTTGTCATGTGAACAATGCCAGCTTGATAAAGTTCATGTCTTTAAGTCTTCATTTATAGGTGCTTAATTATAAGCCAGTGCTGGGTCCCCATTTAAGCCTGGTAAAAGTCATTATACAGTCGGTCTTCTTTCTTACAGCCTCCACATTCCAAACCATTACTCACTGTTAATCACTGCATAGTATTTGATCACATGTATTCCATCCTGGGTCACCAACCATTAATGTGCCTATCTATTACCTCCCCAATAAGTGTCCTGCCCTCAAAAACCTAGTACAACATCACTCAGCCAAAAGGCCTCTTAGATCATCAAGCAAACTACTACTAGAAGTCACCAACAGCTACAATAGCTTTGGAGATGCACTATATAGTAGTTCAGTGGCTAAAAAATGGAACTCTGTCCCTACTAGCATTCAAAACACATCATCCAAAGCCTCCTTTAAATACCTCATCAGGCAACATCTCAAGCAAAGTTGGCAGTGCCATGATTGCTCCCCAGGCTAGTAAAAGCGGATAAAGTATGGGTCTGCCTGATAACACCGACACGCTAAAACACCGGCAACGAAATCACCGACACCATAAAACCGAAAGTTCAAAAACACGAAACTTCACATGCCTGACAAACCACAATCCCGACAATCAACAAACAAAACAAATCCCCTGTCCAAAAAGCACACACACAAAACAAGCACACCAAAAACCTTACAAACCTACACTAAAGCTTACATACACAACTATCTATGCACTAACCTTAACCCAAACCCTAACCCTAAGGTCCGCCACTATCGCACTATCACCTAACCAGCACCCTAATCCTAACTCACTTAACCCACCCCTAACCCTACAGTCTGTCACTATCGCACACTCACCTGACCTGCGCCCTAACCCTAACTCACTTAATCTGCCCCTAACCCTACAGTCCGTCACTATCGCACACTTACCTTAACAATGTCGGTGTTCTCAGCATCCGGATTTTCAACTGTCGATTATCTCTGTTGCCGATCTTCCGGTGTTGGAGTTCTCGTCGTCGGCATTGTGAACGTTTGGCGTTATCAGGTAGACCCATAAAGTACACATACTAAACCTAGAGTACTTGATTAAGATTGAAAACTGTTCTCACAAACACTGGCTAATCTACAATGTATGTACTGTACCTGTGTACTATGTATGTATTCTACCTACGTTCCAAATTTCAGCTGTACACCACAAATCTATTAAGTACCTTTATTTTTAAATTAATATTTTTTTGTTTGTTCTCTCCACTGTAACTGTCGATGTGCTGCATACCACTGTGAAAACATGTCTTTTGTAATTTGTGTGTATACAGATCATGTCTAAATGTATCTGTAATCTTTCTATGTGAAGCTTTTCTCCCCGGGCCTCTGCTGAAAAAAGGGTCTTTTCGGCTCAGTCAGACACCGCTGGTTAACAAATGTAAAATAAATAAATAAAATAACAACTGAACAACTTTAAATACTTTCATTATTGCTAGTGTAACAGTAGCATCAGTTTGTTTAATTCTGATCTCTGGCTTCTGAACTACTGGAAGTAATACTGGCCCATGCTTTACCATATTCTGGCCTTAACAAAGCACTGTTTTGTGCTTTCTGCAGCCCAGTACAAGAATAAGTGAATAAACTCATATACAGTCTTTTGAGTTTTGAATGACTATACCATGCAAAACAATGAAGTTCTGTTATGGCAAGAATAAACTGAAGCCACATACAGGTTTTACATAAATTGGACTTTCAGTAACAAAGTGCTACTATGTTCTTATTTAACAGCAACATCACTTGCTGGAATTAATAAGTTGTTACCCAAGGCACACTGCAGTGGTGTAAGTATGCCTTCTCCCATCTCTTTGTCAGGACCCAGTGTGACAAGTTCATAATTCATACTCCTGAAAGCATTCAGAGGAAGCCATATTCCTCCTACTTTCTGACTGGTTTTGATCTTCACTGTGCACATTCATACCCTTGTTTTATCCAGTTTTACCTGCCTTTCCATCAACACTGTGAAAGTCTGACTGACTAGCTGAATTTCCACAGTGGTAGGCACATAGCCAGCTGATCAGTTAGGCCCCCTGACTTTGGTCAGCTAGATCCTTATAGCCTTCTGATCCTGCATGCCTAACAACTGAAGCTTTCTGCTATACTCCCTAGAATAAAAAAAAAGCCTGTATGGATAACATGATGTCTTAAGTCTAAAAGTGTGGATGTTTCTTTAGCAAGTTGCTCTGTTTACCCACTACTGCGTATTACTTTTTTTTTCAGTTAGTTTGATGCATCTTCTTCTCAGGGATATACTTTTTAATTTCTTATCTCTAGGTTAAAAAAGGGAGAGCCAGCTCCACTGGAATAGAGCGATAAAGCCCTGACTCCAACCCAGGTGACCTGAGTTTAAATAGACGATGGCACCTGCTGGAGCTGGTGTGGGGAATGGGAGGAGTGATAGCAGCTTTGCCAGCTCACCATTCTTTGGGAAATGGGTTAGGATGCTTTTCAGGGAGCTTAATCCTGGTAGAGAATCCCCTGTGAAGACTAGAGACCCAGGGGGAGTGCTGGTTTTAAGGGGTGAGGGCAGTCTTAAGGGGTTAACTGACTTGCTCAAGCAAGTGACACACCCTAAAACCTTCGGCTAATTACGAGTATGTGCAAAGTGGTTAGGGACTTAGACACCAACCCTGCTGGCCCCATATGGTTGATGACTCTGCTCTCTTGTACCCTCCTCCAGAAATGAATGGGCTGCATGGGACAGCAGAGAGAGGGAGTGCAATGGTCACTGAAGCAGGGAAAACACACACACACACACACACACACACACACACACACACACACACACACATACAAAAGAGATGATAGTGGGGCAAGACTTGGAGTGGATCATAGGGTGATAGCATGGGTAAAACACTGGCTAGGAAAGAGAACACAGATGATTATGGTAAGTGGAATCCACTAAGTACAGGACTTGGTGACCAATAAGGTAGTTCAGGGCTCAGTACTGGAGCCAGTCATTTTCAGCACCTTCAGAAAAGACACTGCAAAAGAGCTGAAAGTAAGTCTTTTTTTTGCTGATGACATGATATAGAGTAACTGGGCAGAAACACAAAAAGTCTGAAACATGGTAGTTCAGATTAAATGGTAAAAATGTTAATATGAACACAGGGAAAAATAGAATGAAGGAAGTATGCATTGGATGGGTAGAAGTAGGAAAGAAAATGGGAAATTGAACTTTGGGGTGGTAATATCAGATGTATGAAGGCAAGGACGTAATATGAGAGACCAGCAAGGAATACTTGTTGTATATTGCAATAGACAGAAAGGGACATAATCAGTACAAAACAAGAGCTTGCTATCACTGTACAGAAAGAGTTGGTACCCCCCACCACCAAAAGTACTGTGTGCATTTCCAGACCTCTCATCTTGCTAAGAATTTACTCACGACAGAGGCAGTTTAGAGGGGGAAAACACACTTTACACATTGCCTGCACCAGAAACCATCTAATGAGAGACTAGAAGAGGTTAACATGCTTAGTCTTGAGGGGAGTAGGCACTGGGGGAACAACCGAAACTTGAAATAGAATTTATGGAGTCCAAGTTGCTACCCTAGTAAAATAGCGGAAGTCTGAGAAAAAAAGCAGAAACAACTTTAAGATAAAAAATGAATGACACAAGGGACTATTATTTCATATAAGGGGTGGTGGATAATTAAAGCAGGCTTCCATATGCAACAGTAGCAGATGAAGTAGGCAAAAACCAGTAAGGTAATTCAAGAAGGCATATGACAAATACAACACAATTCTTATTAGGTATGGTAAAATAGCTGTTGGTTAGGTAGGATTTGTAGTTCATCAAGCAGATCTTGAAATGAGCAAGCTAGGTGCACCAAGCAAGCTTTATACACTACCACAATCTTCCTGTTTCTATGAGGAATGGGGAGACAGCATTGCTAGCAAACCACAAAATGTCCTTAAATGGTGAATTACAAATTGCCATAAACTATAGATCAACCAGCTTTACTCAACATGCAGCAAACATACAGATAAATTACAAACCAAGAGAGAAGCCCGTAAAGCAGTGTACAAAATAACTTTAATGGCATTGCATGTCTGTAGAAATTTTCATTACCTTAGAAAGTTTAACACAACTGTATCAGTTCTGTAATAAGTGCTAGAATTGTGTGTCTGTATTTGGGAGGAGGAGGAGGCAATTGTAGGAAAACAAACTGAAGATTAAACCTACAGTGAACAAGATCCTTTTCCTCTTCACCTTCTCAAACCTCTGCTACTTATCAGTGTTTCTTTACACTGCTAAGATTTTGGTTTTATACATTTATGTTGAAATGCTGTCACCAGAGCAACGAGGTAGCTTCAACAGGAAAAACTGAGTGAACAGCAGTAAGTAAAGGTGGTTAAGTTTATTTGTACAGGCAAGCAGCCAAGATTTATCAGAAATGGGACCAGGAGAAAAAGTTTAAAACAGATTTTAAAAGAAAAAAAAAATTCTTTGGTAAGTTAAGTTTCCTTAGAAACCTAACAAACACTGTCATACATCAGCTATGTGACTGGCTTATTTCATTACAGAGCAGTAATGAGGAAGTAACAGACAGCCATGAACAAGTGAAAATGTTTTGCTGGCTCTTTTTAACAATGTGGTAACAGCAGCAATAGGTCAAGTAACGAATGCTAAGATGGCAGTTTGTTTGTCTGTGTCTGTCCAAATAGCTTCTTAGTATTGTTACTAGACCAGAGTGATCCTTTATCCTCGAAAGTGGGAGGAAGTTGAAAGTTTCTCCACTCATATCCTCTCCATTTTAAGCAATCCACTTTTAAAATAGATGCACATTAAAGAACAGGGAAGCCCAAAGTTTTCAAAAGATTGTGTGCTGTTTTTTTAATGCTGTTATGGCTCATTTTATCAAGGGACACTGTTCCTTCATCTGCCATATGTAGCTTAGTTTCTTGCTATATATATCCTATCCCAACTAATGGGGCTAACCTTGCTTCCTCTTGTATGCTATCCTGCATCTTGCTGGCACCTTGTCATTGTTAAGAGTGGCCTAGTTAAGGTGAGCACTAAACAGTTACTGAGGCTACAGTCAGCTTGGTAACTATTTCATATATGAGCTAAGGTGGATGCCTCCTACTCCACCAGTGTGGTATGGCATTCAATGTTATCTAGTGCTGCAAAATTTGAACTGTTTTGCAGTCTGAGTGTTGGCATCATGGATATCAGGATCAGCAAAAGAGCTCAGACATTCATGTGAAGCAATATAAATTATCCCTTTCGGCACTAGAAAGCAGCAATGCCTGAAAGGGATCAGATGGTTAGGTCACTTTGGTGAAGCCTCCACCCCACCACCAGATGCCGGAGCAGAAGGGTATATATCCAGGCATGATTTCCTAGACTCTATACATCTTTTTTCAAAAATCCATATTACTAGACAAGAAAAACTACTTCTGTCAACTTCAGCAGAAACACTCTAATAAACCTCAGAAGTTCTGGGCAGGTATTAATAAACTACTACACCCAGGTAAAACTACTACCCCAACCCTCTCAGCTACAGCCCAAAACACCCCTGAGTACATTGCCAATGCCTTTAACTCCTTCTTCACTGAAACCATCCAGGCCCTTGTTAGCAAACTTAGTCCCACATGCCCTATAGCAGTAATCCCTACATCTAGTGATACACTATCCTTTGCCTTTCAAAAAGTTCCCACCTCCCTCATTAGAACCTTATTTAGAAAACTCAAACCTACCACTCTTTCAACTGATCTTCTCCCTTCAGAATATCTACAAAAATCCACTGAAATCATAGCATACCCTGTTTTAATTCTGATCAATCAAACCATATCTGAGGCCGCTATCCCCAGTCTCTGGAAAATATCATACATTATCCCACTTCACAAAGGTGGTAGCTCAACAGAACTTTTTAACTACAGGCCAATAGCCATCCTTTCCCCCCTAGCAAAAATAATGGAAAAGTGTATCCACAAACAACTCTTACACTACCTCTTGCAACATAAACTACTAGCAAACTCCCAGCATGGTTTTAGACCACACCACAGTACCTCCTCAGCTCTCCTTTCCTTCACCAACACAATCTATTCTAACCGTAATAACAACAGTCTATCCTCAGTCTTATTCCTAGACCTTTCCAAGGCCTTTGACATGGTTAATCACCAAATACTCTTACAAACTCTTAACAAATTGTCCCTAAACAGTCACTCCATACAATGGTTCCTTTCTTATCTAAGTGGAAGACAACAGGCAGTCATATGGCACGATAAACCCTCCTCCCTTCTTCCTGTCACTCTAGAAGTCCCTCAAGGCTCTATATTAGTGCCCCTTCTTTTTACACTCTTTATCAATGACCTACAGACTGCTATCCCAGATGCTACCTGTATACAATATGCCGATGACTCCACTCTGATTTACACAGCCTCTACCTCTGCAGATCTGCTATCCTTAACCCAAAAAATCTTTAACATAGTGGAAAACTGGCTCTCAAATCATCAACTGTTACTAAACCCTAATAAAACAAAGCTATTGCTATTCTCTCCTACTCACAAATCCCCCAAACTCTCATTTTCTATAACATCCAACAATGGGACTATAATCTCTCCAGATAAATACACCAAACTCCTAGGTGTCATAACTGACAACAACCTCAAGTTTGACATGCACATCAACCAAACTATCAAAACCGTTAATAAAAACCTAGGCTCCCTATACAGGAATAAAGTAAGCTTTCCTTACCCCTCTAGCTAAATCTGCAATTGCCCATACCCATCTCCTTTCTACTTTATTATATGCCTCAACAATATTCACAAACCTAAACAAAATGGAACTCAACAAACTCTCTAGCTGCTACAACCAAATTGGCAGGTTTGCCAAAGGTAACTTGTACAGGACACACCACTGTCGCAATCTAAACCTCTTAGGTTGGCAATAACTTCCTAGTTTAATAAAATACAGTCAACTTATTGTAGCTTTCAAAGTCATCAACCCCCCAGAAAAAAACACCCTCCCTCAGTAACATTATCTATCCCAACAAAAATGCCAGGCTACTTAGATCCTCTACTAAACTTCTGATTCAGACAGCCAAAGCCAACAACTAATCTGGAGAATCGTTGTTTGCTAATTCAGTTGGAAGAATCTGGAACATGCTTCCTTCTGACCTAAACCTGAACCCCTCACTTAGTCAATTCAAAAAAAAATCTAAACAATTATTTTAAATCTCACTGGCTATGTCCCTGTACCAAACCTGACTAATGTCTACCCACAGTCTGCCTTCCCTAACTCCTATTTACAAGTTCCATTGTGCTGCAAGTAATAGGAATTATAATAATATCTGAGAGAGATGAACTTATGTCCTGACTGTCAGTTGTATGTATTGTGTGTCATGCAAAACTGTATAAGTTTAAGTATAGATCTCTGAATTGTGTATCAGTTTTTTCTCTGCTAAACTTTTTTATACTTTACTTTCTTGTATATAACGTTTTATATTTTACTTGACTGTAAATTACTATTTCATACATTTTTGGAGCTTTTCTCCCTGGGCCTCTGCTGAAAATGGACATGAATCCAGTCGGACTATCCCGGTCAACAAATGTAAAATAAAAATAAATAAATAAATACATTTTTATACAATCAATAGTTCTATAACTATCATTAACCAATTGGTTGATATGATTAGGAAAAAATCAAAGCTGGATTTACCCATATACCCTGGTCCTTAAATGAATCTATAGATGTTATGTTGTCCTATCTCACCTTCATTTTTACATGTGGGTTCAGAGCCAAGGTCGATTACAAAGCCTGAAGTCTCTAGGTTGGCTCGTGGCAAGGTAGGTATCCCATAATGCAGTGGTATCAATTCTCAGATCTCGTTTGCCACTTTACGAGTTCAGAAGTGCTCTTCTTGGCCGTGACTAAGTTTAAATGTTTTTTTTCTGCATTTTTTCATATTTGTAGACTTTTTCTCTTAGTAGTTAGTTAATATATAGGTTGAATACTGTTATTTAGAATATAGGTAGCATTACTGTTAGACAGTAATTTATTCTTAAATTGTTGTCACTGATTTGTCAACTGTTTGGCCAACGGTTTTCCGCAGGCCTGTTATTGGTATCCCATAGTGCTAGTTAGATAATCTATAGTTAGTATTTGCTGTTGAGTCCTTGTTGGGTCGTTACTAGTTTTATAGCATGTGTTTTAATTACAGCACTTGCTGTCATTTAGTCCGTTGTGTTGCTATTTAACCTACTGCCTTGTGTGTTGCCTTTTCTCTAGGCTTAGGTATCTTAGTGAAGCGTTTTGTTCAAGGGCTAGGCCCATTTAAGTTAGAGGGCCTAGTCCTCTGTTAATATTGCCTTTCTCCTTCAGTTTGGTATTCCCTTTCCATTCTGCAAGGCTAGGCCCGTTTAAGTTAGAGGACCTAGTCCTGTGTTAATATTACCTTGCTTTTATGGTGTGCTGTGTTCCTTTCCTTGAGCAGGGCTAGGTCCATTTAAGTTAGAGGACCTAGTCCTCTTTTTGGTTTTCCTGTGGTGTGCTTGTTCTTTCCCTCCAATAGTTAAGCTCCGTTTTAGTTAGAGGACTTAACTAATCTCTTCTTTGTCCCTTAGCATTGTTTATTTTCAGCAGTTATGTCTAAAGAATCTAAAGAAAAGGACCATAAACCTTTGGGTTTTAAAAAATGCACTCAGAAAATGTCCATAACGGACAGGCATAGTGTATGTGTATACTGTTTGGGAGCCATTCACTTACAGGAGACTTGTAGTGTTTGTAATTCCTTTAGCTCAAGAGTCCTTAAAGAAAGGAAAAACAAGTTGATTTTGAAAGGTCTCCTGAAACCATCCTTTGAAGAGAATTTGGGTAGCTCTTCCTCCTCACAATCTACAAGGTTGCCTTCTAGCAGGAAAGAAAACACTGTGAAAAGGCCTTCTCCAGTGTCCTCCAAGAAATCTGGACTTCCTGAAAAAATTTCAGAAACCACCAAGGCTCTCACCTCATCAGCTCCACTGCCTTCAGAACCAATTGAGGTTATTACGACTGACATGCCTGTATCAGCCCCAAGTACTTCAGAGCCAAAAAAGGATTCTGTAGCTCGGAGCCAGTCAACAGATATTACACTGGTCTCCCCTACACTGAGATCACCATATTTTTCACAGATCTCGCAGTCCAACCCTTTCTTCCAGGTCCTGTAGGAGCCTATTGGATGAAGATGTGGAGAGGGTGATGTGCAGACTCTTGAAGGTGCCGGGGCTGGCAAATTTGCTCTCGGCTTCTGCCCAACTGGCCTCGGAGCTGCCCAAGTCTTTGTCAACTGCTACTGTTCCTCCTCCAAGCCATTCTGGTCTATCAGAGCCAGAATATTCAGTACCGCTTGCAGTAGAACCTTTGGCTCCGGCACCCCAAGTGGCTTTTTCGGAACTGATATCTGCTCCAACACTCTCGGTGCTGTCCGTAGTGTCTAGGAGCCGAAGTTCACCAGTCTGTCCCAAGGGGGATTCTCAGACATGAGCCTCTTTGGTTCCAAGTCCACCTCTCAGTGCATCAGCTTGCCTGAGCCTGGCTCCTACATCGGTGTCGGAGCTGATATCTCTGGAACCGGGGGCTACCTCTGCTTCTTCGGAACTGGTGGTGTCCTCAAAGCTGGGGGAATCGGCCTTCGGGCTGATGAGAAGTGTGCTGGTCAAATCTACAGCTGTAAACAAGGATGCTGATGTTCTTCCCTCAAAAGCACCGGCCTCTGTCTTGGCACCACCCTATCCACATGACAGCAGAGATCCGCAGCCTCAGGAACACCCCCTGGGTGGCCCCCATTCTTCCAAGACCTCCCCAGAATACCCCTCTGAGTAGCCTCCTTGGAAGAAAACATGCAAGAGGAAGCATGTGGACTCTCCTGATGAGTCTGTCACCTCTGACACTGACCTTGAGGAGTCAGAAGGGTCCCCACGGTCATCCTCTGATGATATTTCCTTTGTAGATATCCTTGAGATCCTAAAACAGAGAGGCAGCTGGTCTACCATCACCTCTTCTGATGAGGAGTTTGTGTACCTGAAGGCTTTCAAATCTCAACCTTCAGCCTCTTGGGTGTCTCCATCTTTTGACGAGCTCATGGACTTGGTCAGTCGAAAGGCATGGGAATCCCCTGACACCATGGAGCCAGTCCCTAGAAGGCCAAACAAATTTCTTTCAGCTCCCAAGGAAAAGGATTTCTTGACAAAATGTGTGCTGGTAGATGCTATGGTGGTGGCAGCAGCCACCAAGAAGGAGCTTGCAAAGGCATCCTCATCTGTCCATCTACCGAATAAGGAGTCTCGAACAATGGACAGATATGAGAAGCATGTTTTTTCTTCACCGGCTTTTACCCTTTGATCGCTGAATTATCTTACCCATTTTACAAGGCTTCAGAGAGATCTCCTGAAGGAACTAGAAGATACTCAACAAGGTACTTCAACTGAGGGGGTACCAGAAAAGGTTATCGCTCAGTTATCCACCTTAAAATTCATTGTGAACTCCTCTATGAGGCTGATGTCATACACAGCAGATGGAGCGAGTAGGGCCGCGGGTTCAGGAGTTTCCCTGAGGAGACACTCCTGGATGCGCTTGTGTAACTTCACAGAACCCTTTAAGTCTACCTTCATAAATGCCCCTTTTGACAGTTCCTCACTGTTTGGACCAAAAGTTAATGATACACTCTCCAGATGCAAGCAGGAAGGGAAAACTCTCTCTGCCGTTGGAGTACGTTTTTCCGTCCCTTCAAGACCCTATCCTAAAGGGCAGAAAGGCGGGAAGATGTGGTTCAAGAAATCCCAGAGATTTTTCCCAGATGCACGAGGTGATTCCTTCCCCAGGGGCAGCGGGGGAGGAAATAATGGTAGACACCATCCTAGAGGTAGAGGGGGTCCACAGAGTCAGGGTGACTGTGATTACTTTCGCAGATGTCCCTATCAGTGCTCCTGAAAGGAAGCCCAACTGTGCTACTCTGCAGCCAGTTGGGGGACACTTATCTTTGTACCCAGAAGCCTGGCACAATATCACAAAAGATAAGTGGGTACAAAACATAATATCCAGAAGATATTCCATACCCTTCTCCTACCCCCTCCTCAAACCAGGAAAATCCTGGATGTTCCACCTAATCACAAGGATCAAGCAACCGTAGAGATCCAAAAGTTGCTAAACAAAAGAGTCATCCAAACCGACCCCGCAGACCAGATAGGATTCAGAACTTACTCGAGATTCTTTTTAGTACCAAAAAGAACAGGGGACTGGAGGCCCATATTGGATCTCAGCAAACTAAACGAATCAGTAAAGAAGTCCAAGTTCCAAATGGTTACACTGCAGTCTATACTCCCCCTTTTAGGGAAAGGCAATTGGATGTGCTCGATAGACCTCCAAGATGTATACTACCACATAAAAATGGACAGAGCATTGAGGAGTCACTTACACTTCCAGCAGGGAGCCAGTCACTATCAGTTTCGTGCTCTGCCCTTTGGTCTCACTACAGCCCCCAGAGTGTTCACCAAATGCATGGCAGTAGTAACTGCTTATTTGAGACGTCTTGGATTCCGAGTGTTTCCGTACCTGGACGACTGGCTCCTAACTGCCACCACCAAGCATCTACTTCAACAGGCCAGAGACATGACTCTACAAGTTTGTGCTCAGCTAGGCATTACAATCTTCTTCTTCTTCTTTTGGCTTTTCCTGGTTAGGGGTCGTCACAGTGGATTACCTGTCTACTCATGATTGGCAGTGGAGTTTTATGGTGTAGAGTTGCCAACCTGGTGCCCAACCTTCCACAGAAGGCACATAAATGCATGCACTCACTCTTAGGGCCAATTTAGAGAGTCCAATCCACCTACAGCATGTCTTTGGGATGTGGAAGGAAACCGGAGCACCCAGAGGAAACCCACGTGACCACAGGGAGGACGTGCAGACTCCACACAGAAGACATCCCAGCCAAGGATCGAACTGGAGAACATCTTGCTGTGAGGTGGCAATGCTAACTGCTGCACCATTGAGGTTGCCCCAGCTAGGCATTACATTAAACTTGCAAAAAATCTGCCTTGTTGCCCTGTCAGCATGTTACTTTTATAAGTGCAAAAATAGACACTGTTTCAATGATGGCGCACCTTCCCGCCAACAGAATTGCGAATCTCAAACAGCAGATATTGCTTCTTCTTCCCAAACACAAGGTCAAAGCAAAGATAGTGCTCAAACTACTGGGAACAATGGCCTCAACCATAACCCTTGTTCTATTAGCCAGGATGCATATGAGAATCCTACAGTGGTTACTCTTCTCCCAGTGGTCACTTCAGAAACTTCCTCTGTCTCACCCAGTCATAATAGAAACTTGCAAGAATGATCTTCGTTGGTGGATTCAGTCCAATGTGTTAACCATTGGGAGACCATTCGTTCCACATCAGCCTGTTGCTACTGTGACCACGGATGCTTCCCAGATTGGGGGGGGGGGCATTACGTGTGAAAGACAGTCCAAGGCATATAGCAAG